>NW_027415492.1:0-248760 GCF_964106895.1 Numenius arquata
AGTACGGGCCCCTTTAGACCTCTGCGGGCGCTTATGGAAACCTACAGGACCCTACGGAACTGTACGAGACTCTACAGGCCCCTAGGGAACACCACAGGCCCCTACGGAACCGTACGAGACTCTACAGGCCCCTAGGGAACACCACAGGCCCCGACGGAACCCTACACAACCCTCTGGAAACTTATGGAACCCTACAAGCTCTTACCAACCCCTGCGAGCACTTACACAACCCTACAGGTCCCTACGGAAATCTACGGGACTCTATGGGCCCCTAGGGAACCCTACAGATTTCGACGGAACCCTACCAGCCCCTCTGGAACCCTACAGAATACTCCAGGACCCGACAGCACTCTACAAGACCCTTAGCAACACAACGGAACCTCACTAAAACCCTATGGGCTCCTACAGAACACTGCAGGTGCCTACGGAACCCTAGAGACCCCTACGGAACCCTACAGACACCTGCGGGCACTTACAGAACACTGCAGGCCCCTACGGAACCCTACAGGTCCATACAGAACCCCACAGTGCCCCACGGAACTTTATGGAACCCTACCAGCCCCTACGGAAGCCTAAAGACCCTTGCAGGCAGTTACGGAACGGTACAGGGCCCTAGGGAACTTTACCAGCCACTACGGAACTCTACGGGCCCCTACGGAACCCTGCAGAACCCTCCGGAACCTTACAGAATCCCACAGACTCCTACAGACTTCTGCGGGCACTTACACAACCCTACAGGTCCCTACGGCAATCTATGGGACTCCAAGGGCCCCTAGGGAACCCTATAGATTTCGATGGAACCCTATGAGGCCCTCTGGAACCCTACAGAATACTCCAGGACCCGACAGCACTCTACAAGACCCTTAGCAACACAACGGAACCTCACTAAAACCCTATGGGCTCCTACAGAACACTGCAGGTGCCTACGGAACCCTAGAGACCCCTACGGAACCCTACAGACACCTGCGGGCACTTACGGAACCCTGCAGGCCCCTACGGAACCCTACAGGTCCATACAGAACCCCACAGGGCCCTAGGGAACTTTACCAGCCACTACGATAGGGCTCCATAGAGCTTCGTAGGTTCCCTAGAGGCCTGTAGAGTACCGCAGGAGCCAGTAGTGTTCTATAGGGGTCTGTAAGGTTCCTTCCATAGGGGCTGGCACTGTTCCGTAGGGTCCTCTAGGGTTGAGTAAGTGCCCGCAGGAGTCTGTAGGAATCCGTGGGATTCTGTAAGGTTCTGGAGGGTTCTGCAGGGTTCCGTAGGGGCACGTAGAGTTCCGTAGTGGCTGGTAAAGTTCCGTAGGGCCCTGTACCGTTCCATAACTGCCTGCAAGGGTCTTTAGGCTTCCGTAGGGGCTGGTAGGGTTCCATAAAGTTCCGTGGGTTCCTGCAGAGTTCTGCAAGTGCCCGCAAGGGCCTGCAGGGGCGCACAGTGTTTCTGTCAGGTTCAGTAGAGTTCCGTAGGGGCCATAGGTTTCCGTAGTGGCTGGTAGTATTCCGTAGGGGTCTGTAGGGTTCCGTAGGCACCTGCAGTGTTCTGTAGGAGCCCATAGGGTTTTAGTGAGGTTCCGTTGTGTTGCTAAGGGTCTTGTAGAGTGCTGTCGGGTCCTGGAGTATTCTGTAGGGTTCCAGAGGGGCTCGTAGGGTTCCGTTGAAATCTGTAGGCTTCCCTAGGGGCCCATGGAGTCCCGTAGATTTCCGTAGGGGCCTGTAGGGTTGTGTAAGTGCCCGCAGGCGTTGGTAGGAGCTTGTAGGGTGCCATATGTTTCCGGAGGGTAGTGTAGGGTTCCGTAGGGGCCTGTGGTGTTCCCTAGGGGCCTCTAGAGTCTCGTACAGTTCCGTAGGGTCCTGTAGGTTTCCATAAGCGCCCGCAGAGGTCTGAAGGGGCCCGTACTGTTCCGTAAGGATCCATAGGGCTCCGTAGAGCTTCGTAGGTTCCCTAGAGGCCTGTAGAGTACCGCAGGAGCCAGTAGTGTTCTGTAGGGGCCCGTACGGTTCCTTCCATAGGGGCTGGCAGTGTTCCGTAGGGGCCTCCAGGGTTGTGTAAGTGCCCGCAGGAGTCTGTAGGAGTCTGTGGGATTCTGTAAGGTTCCGGAGGGTTCTGCAGGGTTCTGTAGGGGCCCGTAGAGTTCCGTAGTGGGTGGTAAAGTTCCGTAGGGCCCTGTGGGGTTCTGTATGGACCTGTAGGGTTCCGTAGGGGCCTGCAGGGTTCTGTAAGTGCCCGCAGGTGTCTGTAGGGTTCCGTAGGGGCCTGCAGGGTTCTGTAGGAGCCCATAGGGTTTTAGTGAGGTTCCGTTGTGTTGCTAAGGGTCTTGTAGAGTGCTGTCGGGTCCTGGAGTATTCTGTAGGGTTCCAGAGGGGCTCGTAGGGTTCCGTTGAAATCTGTAGGCTTCCCTAGGGGCCCGTGGAGTCCCGTAGATTTCCGTAGGGGCCTGTAGGGTTGTGTAAGTGCCCGCAGGCGTTGGTAGGAGCTTGTAGGGTGCCATATGTTTCCGGAGGGTAGTGTAGGGTTCTGTAGGGGCCTGTGGTGTTCCCTAGGGGCCTCTAGAGTCTCGTAGAGTTCCGTAGGGTCCTGTAGGTTTCCATAAGCGCCCGCAGAGGTCTGAAGGGGCCCGTACTGTTCCGTAAGGATCCATAGGGCTCCGTAGAGCTTCGTAGGTTCCCTAGAGGCCTGTAGAGTACCGCAGGAGCCAGTAGTGTTCTGTAGGGGCCCGTAGGGTTCCTTCCATAGGGGCTGGCAGTGTTCCGTAGGGTCCTCTAGGGTTGAGTAAGTGCCCGCAGGAGTCTGTAGGAATCCGTGGGATTCTGTAAGGTTCTGGAGGGTTCTGCAGGGTTCCGTAGTGGCTGGTAAAGTTCCGTAGGGCCCTGTACCGTTCCATAACTGCCTGCAAGGGTCTTTAGGCTTCCGTAGGGGCTGGTAGGGTTCCATAAAGTTCCGTGGGTTCCTGCAGAGTTCTGCAAGTGCCTGCAAGGGCCTGTAGGGGCGCACAGTGTTTCTGTCAGGTTCTGTAGAGTTCCGTAGGGGCCATAGGTTTCCGTAGTGTCTGGTAGTATTCCGTAGGGGTCTGTAGGGTTCCGTAGGCACCTGCAGTGTTCTGTAGGAGCCCATAGGGTTTTAGTGAGGTTCTGTTGTGTTGCTAAGGGTCTTGTAGAGTGCTGTCGGGTCCTGGAGTATTCTGTAGGGTTCCAGAGGGGCTCGTAGGGTTCCGTCAAAATCTGTAGGGTTCCCTAGGGGCCTGTAGAGTCCCGTAGATTTCCGTAGGGGCCTGTAGGGTTGTGTAAGTGCCCGCAGGGGTTGGTAGGAGCTTGTAGGGTGCCATAAGTTTCCAGAGGGTTGTGTAGGGTTCCGTAGGGGCCTGTGGTGTTCCCTAGGGGCCTCTAGAGTCTCGTACAGTTCCGTAGGGTCCTGTAGGTTTCCATAAGCGCCCGCAGAGGTCTGAAGGGGCCCGTACTGTTCCGTAAGGATCCATAGGGCTCCGTAGAGCTTCGTAGGTTCCCTAGAGGCCTGTAGAGTACCGCAGGAGCCAGTAGTGTTCTGTAGGGGCCCGTAGGGTTCCTTCCATAGGGGCTGGCAGTGTTCCGTAGGGGCCTCTAGGGTTAAGTGCCCGCAGGAGTCTGTAGGAATCCGTGGGATTCTGTAAGGTTCTGGAGGGTTCTGCAGTGTTCCGTAGGGGCCCGTAGAGTTCCGTAGTGGCTGGTAAAGTTCCGTAGGGCCCTGTACCGTTCCATAACTGCCTGCAAGGGTCTTTAGGCTTTTGTAGGGGCTGGTAGGGTTCCATAAAGTTCCGTGGGTTCCTGCAGAGTTCTGCAAGTGCCTGCAAGGGCCTGTAGGGGCGCACAGTGTTTCTGTCAGGTTCCGTAGAGTTCCGTAGGGGCCATAGGTTTCCGTAGTGGCTGGTAGTATTCCGTAGGGGTCTGTAGGGTTCCGTAGGCACCTGCAGTGTTCTGTAGGAGCCCATAGGGTTTTAGTGAGGTTCCGTTGTGTTGCTAAGGGTCTTGTAGAGTGCTGTCGGGTCCTGGAGTATTCTGTAGGGTTCCAGAGGGGCTTGTAGGGTTCCGTCGAAATCTGTAGGGTTCCCTAGGGGCCCGTAGAGTCCCGTAGATTTCCGTAGGGGCCTGTAGGGTTGAGTAAGTGCCCGCAGGGGTTGGTAGGAGCTTGTAGGGTGCCATATGTTTCCGGAGGGTAGTGTAGGGTTCCGTAGGGGCCTGTGGTGTTCCCTAGGGGCCTGTAGAGTCTCGTACGGTTATGTAGGGGCCTGTGATGTTCCCTAGGGGCCTGTAGAGTCTCGTACAGTTCCGTAGGGTCCTGTAGGTTTCCATAAGCGCCCGCAGAGGTCTGAAGGGGCCCGTACTGTTCCGTAAGGATCCATAGGGCTCCGTAGAGCTTCGTAGGTTCCCTAGAGGCCTGTAGAGTACCGCAGGAACCAGTAGTGTTCTGTAGGGGCCCGTACGGTTCCTTCCACAGGGGCTGGCAGTGTTCCGTAGGGGCCTGTAGGGTTGTGTAAGTGCCCGCAGCAGTCTGTAGGAGTCTGTGGGATTCTGTAAGGTTCTGGAGGGTTCTGCAGGGTTCCGTAGGGGCCCGTAGAGTTCCGTAGTGGCTGGTAAAGTTCCGTAGGGCCCTGTACCGTTCCATAACTGCCTGCAAGGGTCTTTAGGCTTCCGTAGGGGCTGGTAGGGTTCCATAAAGTTCCGTGGGTTCCTGCAGAGTTCTGCAAGTGCCCGCAAGGGCCTGCAGGGGTGCACAGTGTTTCTGTCAGGTTCCGTAGAGTTCCGTGGGGGCCATAGGTTTCCGTAGTGGCTGGTAGTATTCCATAGGGGTCTGTAGGGTTCCGTAGGCACCTGCAGTGTTCTGTAGGAGCCCATAGGGTTTTAGTGAGGTTCCGTTGTGTTGCTAAGGGTCTTGTAGAGTGCTGTCGGGTCCTGGAGTATTCTGTAGGGTTCCAGAGGGGCTCGTAGGGTTCCGTTGAAATCTGTAGGCTTCCCTAGGGGCCCGTGGAGTCCCGTAGATTTCCGTAGGGGCCTGTAGGGTTGTGTAAGTGCCCGCAGGCGTTGGTAGGAGCTTGTAGGGTGCCATATGTTTCCGGAGGGTAGTGTAGGGTTCCGTAGGGGCCTGTGGTGTTCCCTAGGGGCCTCTAGAGTCTCGTAGAGTTCCGTAGGGTCCTGTAGGTTTCCATAAGCGCCCGCAGAGGTCTGAAGGGGCCCGTACTGCTCCGTAAGGATCCATAGGGCTCCGTAGAGCTTCGTAGGTTCCCTAGAGGCCTGTAGAGTACCGCAGGAGCCAGTAGTGTTCTGTAGGGGCCCGTACGGTTCCTTCCATAGGGGCTGGCAGTGTTCCGTAGGGGCCTCTAGGGTTGAGTAAGTGCCCGCAGGAGTCTGTAGGAATCCGTGGGATTCTGTAAGGTTCTGGAGGGTTCTGCAGTGTTCCGTAGGGGCCCGTAGAGTTCCGTAGTGGCTGGTAAAGTTCCGTAGGGCCCTGTGGGGTTCTGTATGGACCTGTAGGGTTCCGTAGGGGCCTGCAGGGTTCTGTAAGTGCCCGCAGGTGTCTGTAGGGTTCCGTAGGGGTCTGTAGGGTTCTGTAGGAGCCCATAGGGTTTTAGTGAGGTTCTGTTGTGTTGCTAAGGGTCTTGTAGAGTGCTGTCGGGTCCTGGAGTATTCTGTAGGGTTCCAGAGGGGCTCGTAGGGTTCCGTCAAAATCTGTAGGGTTCCCTAGGGGCCTGTAGAGTCCCGTAGATTTCCGTAGGGGCCTGTAGGGCTGTGTAAGTGCCCGCAGGGGTTGGTAGGAGCTTGTAGGGTGCCATAAGTTTCCAGAGGGTTGTGTAGGGTTCCGTAGGGGCCGGTGGTGTTCCCTAGGGGCCTGTAGAGTCTCGTAGAGTTCCGTAGGGTCCTGTAGGTTTCCATAAGCGCCCGCAGAGGTCTGAAGGGGCCCGTACTGTTCCGTAAGGATCCATAGGGCTCCATAGAGCTTCGTAGGTTCCCTAGAGGCCTGTAGAGTACCGCAGGAGCCAGTAGTGTTCTATAGGGGTCTGTAAGGTTCCTTCCATAGGGGCTGGCACTGTTCCGTAGGGTCCTCTAGGGTTGAGTAAGTGCCCGCAGGAGTCTGTAGGAATCCGTGGGATTCTGTAAGGTTCTGGAGGGTTCTGCAGGGTTCCGTAGGGGCACGTAGAGTTCCGTAGTGGCTGGTAAAGTTCCGTAGGGCCCTGTACCGTTCCATAACTGCCTGCAAGGGTCTTTAGGCTTCCGTAGGGGCTGGTAGGGTTCCATAAAGTTCCGTGGGTTCCTGCAGAGTTCTGCAAGTGCCCGCAAGGGCCTGCAGGGGCGCACAGTGTTTCTGTCAGGTTCAGTAGAGTTCCGTAGGGGCCATAGGTTTCCGTAGTGGCTGGTAGTATTCCGTAGGGGTCTGTAGGGTTCCGTAGGCACCTGCAGTGTTCTGTAGGAGCCCATAGGGTTTTAGTGAGGTTCCGTTGTGTTGCTAAGGGTCTTGTAGAGTGCTGTCGGGTCCTGGAGTATTCTGTAGGGTTCCAGAGGGGCTCGTAGGGTTCCGTTGAAATCTGTAGGCTTCCCTAGGGGCCCGTGGAGTCCCGTAGATTTCCGTAGGGGCCTGTAGGGTTGTGTAAGTGCCCGCAGGCGTTGGTAGGAGCTTGTAGGGTGCCATATGTTTCCGGAGGGTAGTGTAGGGTTCCGTAGGGGCCTGTGGTGTTCCCTAGGGGCCTCTAGAGTCTCGTAGAGTTCCGTAGGGTCCTGTAGGTTTCCATAAGCGCCCGCAGAGGTCTGAAGGGGCCCGTACTGTTCCGTAAGGATCCATAGGGCTCCGTAGAGCTTCGTAGGTTCCCTAGAGGCCTGTAGAGTACCGCAGGAGCCAGTAGTGTTCTGTAGGGGCCCGTACGGTTCCTTCCATAGGGGCTGGCAGTGTTCCGTAGGGGCCTCCAGGGTTGTGTAAGTGCCCGCAGGAGTCTGTAGGAGTCTGTGGGATTCTGTAAGGTTCCGGAGGGTTCTGCAGGGTTCTGTAGGGGCCCGTAGAGTTCCGTAGTGGGTGGTAAAGTTCCGTAGGGCCCTGTGGGGTTCTGTATGGACCTGTAGGGTTCCGTAGGGGCCTGCAGGGTTCTGTAAGTGCCCGCAGGTGTCTGTAGGGTTCCGTAGGGGCCTGCAGGGTTCTGTAGGAGCCCATAGGGTTTTAGTGAGGTTCCGTTGTGTTGCTAAGGGTCTTGTAGAGTGCTGTCGGGTCCTGGAGTATTCTGTAGGGTTCCAGAGGGGCTCGTAGGGTTCCGTTGAAATCTGTAGGCTTCCCTAGGGGCCCGTGGAGTCCCGTAGATTTCCGTAGGGGCCTGTAGGGTTGTGTAAGTGCCCGCAGGCGTTGGTAGGAGCTTGTAGGGTGCCATATGTTTCCGGAGGGTAGTGTAGGGTTCTGTAGGGGCCGGTGGTGTTCCCTAGGGGCCTCTAGAGTCTCGTAGAGTTCCGTAGGGTCCTGTAGGTTTCCATAAGCGCCCGCAGAGGTCTGAAGGGGCCCGTACTGTTCCGTAAGGATCCATAGGGCTCCGTAGAGCTTCGTAGGTTCCCTAGAGGCCTGTAGAGTACCGCAGGAGCCAGTAGTGTTCTGTAGGGGCCCGTAGGGTTCCTTCCATAGGGGCTGGCAGTGTTCCGTAGGGTCCTCTAGGGTTGAGTAAGTGCCCGCAGGAGTCTGTAGGAATCCGTGGGATTCTGTAAGGTTCTGGAGGGTTCTGCAGGGTTCCGTAGTGGCTGGTAAAGTTCCGTAGGGCCCTGTACCGTTCCATAACTGCCTGCAAGGGTCTTTAGGCTTCCGTAGGGGCTGGTAGGGTTCCATAAAGTTCCGTGGGTTCCTGCAGAGTTCTGCAAGTGCCCGCAAGGGCCTGCAGGGGCGCACAGTGTTTCTGTCAGGTTCCGTAGAGTTCCGTAGGGGCCATAGGTTTCCGTAGTGGCTGGTAGTATTCCATAGGGGTCTGTAGGGTTCCGTAGGCACCTGCAGTGTTCTGTAGGAGCCCATAGGGTTTTAGTGAGGTTCCGTTGTGTTGCTAAGGGTCTTGTAGAGTGCTGTCGGGTCCTGGAGTATTCTGTAGGGTTCCAGAGGGGCTCGTAGGGTTCCGTTGAAATCTGTAGGCTTCCCTAGGGGCCCGTGGAGTCCCGTAGATTTCCGTAGGGGCCTGTAGGGTTGTGTAAGTGCCCGCAGGCGTTGGTAGGAGCTTGTAGGGTGCCATATGTTTCCGGAGGGTAGTGTAGGGTTCCGTAGGGTCCTGTGGTGTTCCCTAGGGGCCTCTAGAGTCTCGTAGAGTTCCGTAGGGTCCTGTAGGTTTCCATAAGCGCCCGCAGAGGTCTGAAGGGGCCCGTACTGTTCCGTAAGGATCCACAGGGCTCCGTAGAGCTTCGTAGGTTCCCTAGAGGCCTGTAGAGTACCGCAGGAGCCAGTAGTGTTCTGTAGGGGCCCGTAGGGTTCCTTCCATAGGGGCTGGCAGTGTTCCGTAGGGGCCTCTAGGGTTGAGTAAGTGCCCGCAGGAGTCTGTAGGAATCCGTGGGATTCTGTAAGGTTCCGGAGGGTTCTGCAGGGTTCTGTAGGGGCCCGTAGAGTTCCGTAGTGGGTGGTAAAGTTCCGTAGGGCCCTGTGGGGTTCTGTATGGACCTGTAGGGTTCCGTAGGGGCCTGCAGGGTTCTGTAAGTGTCCGCAGGTGTCTGTAGGGTTCCGTAGGCACCTGCAGTGTTCTGTAGGAGCCCATAGGGTTTTAGTGAGGTTCCGTTGTGTTGCTAAGGGTCTTGTAGAGTGCTGTCGGGTCCTGGAGTATTCTGTAGGGTTCCAGAGGGGCTCGTAGGGTTCCGTTGAAATCTGTAGGCTTCCCTAGGGGCCCGTGGAGTCCCGTAGATTTCCGTAGGGGCCTGTAGGGTTGTGTAAGTGCCCGCAGGCGTTGGTAGGAGCTTGTAGGGTGCCATATGTTTCCGGAGGGTAGTGTAGGGTTCTGTAGGGGCCTGTGGTGTTCCCTAGGGGCCTCTAGAGTCTCGTAGAGTTCCGTAGGGTCCTGTAGGTTTCCATAAGCGCCCGCAGAGGTCTGAAGGGGCCCGTACTGTTCCGTAAGGATCCATAGGGCTCCGTAGAGCTTCGTAGGTTCCCTAGAGGCCTGTAGAGTACCGCAGGAGCCAGTAGTGTTCTGTAGGGGCCCGTAGGGTTCCTTCCATAGGGGCTGGCAGTGTTCCGTAGGGTCCTCTAGGGTTGAGTAAGTGCCCGCAGGAGTCTGTAGGAATCCGTGGGATTCTGTAAGGTTCTGGAGGGTTCTGCAGGGTTCCGTAGTGGCTGGTAAAGTTCCGTAGGGCCCTGTACCGTTCCATAACTGCCTGCAAGGGTCTTTAGGCTTCCGTAGGGGCTGGTAGGGTTCCATAAAGTTCCGTGGGTTCCTGCAGAGTTCTGCAAGTGCCCGCAAGGGCCTGCAGGGGCGCACAGTGTTTCTGTCAGGTTCCGTAGAGTTCCGTAGGGGCCATAGGTTTCCGTAGTGGCTGGTAGTATTCCATAGGGGTCTGTAGGGTTCCGTAGGCACCTGCAGTGTTCTGTAGGAGCCCATAGGGTTTTAGTGAGGTTCCGTTGTGTTGCTAAGGGTCTTGTAGAGTGCTGTTGGGTCCTGGAGTATTCTGTAGGGTTCCAGAGGGGCTCGTAGGGTTCCATTGAAATCTGTAGGCTTCCCTAGGGGCCCGTGGAGTCCCGTAGATTTCCGTAGGGGCCTGTAGGGTTGTGTAAGTGCCCGCAGGCGTTGGTAGGAGCTTGTAGGGTGCCATATGTTTCCGGAGGGTAGTGTAGGGTTCCGTAGGGTCCTGTGGTGTTCCCTAGGGGCCTCTAGAGTCTCGTAGAGTTCCGTAGGGTCCTGTAGGTTTCCATAAGCGCCCGCAGAGGTCTGAAGGGGCCCGTACTGCTCCGTAAGGATCCATAGGGCTCCGTAGAGCTTCGTAGGTTCCCTAGAGGCCTGTAGAGTACCGCAGGAGCCAGTAGTGTTCTGTAGGGGCCCGTAGGGTTCCTTCCATAGGGGCTAGCAGTGTTCCGTAGGGGCCTCTAGGGTTGAGTAAGTGCCCGCAGGAGTCTGTAGGAATCCGTGGGATTCTGTAAGGTTCCGGAGGGTTCTGCAGGGTTCCGTAGGGGCCCGTAGAGTTCCGTAGTGGCTGGTAAAGTTCCGTAGGGCCCTGTACCGTTCCATAACTGCCTGCAAGGGTCTTTAGGCTTTTGTAGGGGCTGGTAGGGTTCCATAAAGTTCCGTGGGTTCCTGCAGAGTTCTGCAAGTGCCTGCAAGGGCCTGTAGGGGCGCACAGTGTTTCTGTCAGGTTCCGTAGAATTCCGTAGGGGCCATAGGTTTCCGTAGCGGCTGGTAGTATTCCGTAGGGGTCTGTAGGGTTCCGTAGGCACCTGCAGTGTTCTGTAGGAGCCCATAGGGTTTTAGTGAGGTTCCGTTGTGTTGCTAAGGGTCTTGTAGAGTGCTGTCGGGTCCTGGAGTATTCTGTAGGGTTCCAGAGGGGCTCGTAGGGTTCTGTCAAAATCTGTAGGCTTCCCTAGGGGCCTGTAGAGTCCCGTAGATTTCCGTAGGGGCCTGTAGGGTTGTGTAAGTGCCCGCAGGGGTTGGTAGGAGCTTGTAGGGTGCCATATGTTTCCGGAGGGTAGTGTAGGGTTCCGTAGGGGCCTGTGGTGTTTTCTAGGGGCCTCTAGAGTCTCGTACAGTTCCGTAGGGTCCTGTAGGTTTCCATAAGCGCCCGCAGAGGTCTGAAGGGGCCCGTACTGTTCCGTAAGGATCCATAGGGCTCCATAGAGCTTCGTAGGTTCCCTAGAGGCCTGTAGAGTACCGCAGGAGCCAGTAGTGTTCTGTAGGGCCCCGTAGGGCTCCTTCCATAGGGGCTGGCAGTGTTCCGTAGGGGCCTCCAGGGTTGAGTAAGTGCCCGCAGGAGTCTGTAGGAGTCTGTGGGATTCTGTAAGGTTCCGGAGGGTTCTGCAGGGTTCCGTAGGGGCCCGTAGAGTTCCGTAGTGGCTGGTAAAGTTCCGTAGGGCCCTGTGGGGTTCTGTATGGACCTGTAGGGTTCTGTAGGGGCCTGCAGGGTTCTGTAAGTGTCCGCAGGTGTCTGTAGGGTTCCGTAGGGGTCTGTAGGGTTCCGTAGGCACCTGCAGTGTTCTGGAGGAGCCCATAGGGTTTTAGTGAGGTTCCGTTGTGTTGCTAAGGGTCTTGTAGAGTGCTGTCGGGTCCTGGAGTATTCTGTAGGGTTCCAGAGGGGCTCGTAGGGTTCCGTCAAAATCTGTAGGGTTCCCTAGGGGCCTGTAGAGTCCCGTAGATTTCCGTAGGGGCTTGTAGGGTTGTGTAAGTGCCCGCAGGGGTTGGTAGGAGCTTGTAGGGTTCCATAAGTTTCCAGAGGGTTGTGTAGGGTTCCGTAGGGGCCTGTGGTGTTCCCTAGGGGACTGTAGAGTCTCGTGCAGTTCCGTAGGTTCCTGTAGGTTTCCATAAGTGCCCGCAGAGGTCTGAAGGGACCCGTACTGTTCCATAAGGATCCATAGGGCTCCGTAGAGCTTCGTAGGTTCCCTAGAGGCCTGTAGAGTACCGCAGGAGCCAGTAGTGTTCTGTAGGGGCCTGTAAGGTTCCTTCCGTAGGGGCTGGCAGTGTTCCGTAGGGGCCTCCAGGGTTGTGTAAGTGCCCGCAGCAGTTTGTAAGAGTCTGTGGGATTCTGTAAGGTTCTGGAGGGTTCTGCAGGGTTCTGTAGGGGCCCGTAGAGTTCCGTAGTGGCTGGTAAAGTTCCGTAGGGCCCTGTGGGGTTCTGTATGGACCTGTAGGGTTCTGTAGGGGCCTGCAGGGTTCTGTAAGTGCCCGCAGGTGTCTGTAGGGTTCCGTAGGGGTCTGTAGGGTTCCGTAGGCACCTGCAGTGTTTTGGAGGAGCCCATAGGGTTTTAGTGAGGTTCCGTTGTGTTGCTAAGGGTCTTGTAGAGTGCTGTCGGGTCCTGGAGTATTCTGTAGGGTTCCAGAGGGGCTCGTAGGGTTCCGTTGAAATATGTAGGGTTTTCTAGGGGCCTGTAGAGTGTCGTAGATTTCCGTAGGGGCCTGTAGGGTTGTGTAAGTGCCCGCAGGGGTTGGTAGGAGCTTGTAGGGTGCCATATGTTTCCAGAGGGTTGTGTAGGCTTCCGTAGGGGCCTGTGGTGTTCCCTAGGGGCCTGTAGAGTCTCGTACAGTTCCGTAGGGTCCTGTAGGTTTCCATAAGCGCCCGCAGAGGTCTGAAGGGGCCCGTACTGTTCCGTAAGGATCCATAGGGCTCCGTAGAGCTTCATAGGTTCCCTAGAGGCCTGTAGAGTACCGCAGGAGCCAGTAGTGTTCTGTAGCTCCCCGTAGGGTTCCTTTCATAGGGGCTGGCAGTGTTCCGTAGGGGCCTCTAGGGTTGAGTAAGTGCCCGCAGGAGTCTGTAGGAATCCGTGGGATTCTGTAAGGTTCCGGAGGGTTCTGCAGGGTTCCGTAGGGGCCCGTAGAGTTCCGTAGTGGCTGGTAAAGTTCCGTAGGGCCCTGTGGGGTTCTGTATGGACCTGTAGGGTTCCGTAGGGGCCTGCAGGGTTCTGTAAGTGTCCGCAGGTGTCTGTAGGGTTCCGTAGGGGTCTGTAGGGTTCCGTAGGCACCTGTAGTGTTCTGTAAGAGCCCATAGGGTTTTAGTGAGGTTCCGTTGTGTTGCTAAGGGTCTTGTAGAGTGCTGTCGGGTCCTGGAGTATTCTGTAGGGTTCCAGAGGGGCTGGTAGGGTTCTGTTGAAATCTGTAGGCTTCCCTAGGGGCCCGTGGAGTCCCGTAGATTTCCGTAGGGGCTTGTAGGGTTGTGTAAGTGCCCGCAGGGGTTGGTAGGAGCTTGTAGGGTGCCATAAGTTTCCAGAGGGTAGTGTAGGGTTCCGTAGGGGCCTGTAGTGTTCCCTAGGGGCCTGTAGGGTCTCGTACGCTTCCGTAGGGGCCTGTGGTGTTCTCTACGGGCCTGTAGAGTCTCGTACAGTTCCGTAGGGGCCTGTAGTGTTCCCTAGGGGCCTGTAGAGTCTCGTGCGGTTCCGTAGGGGCCTGTAGATTTTTATAAGCGCCCGCAGAGGTCTGAAGGGGCTCGTACTGTTCCGTAAGGATCCATAGGGCTCCGTAGAGCTTCGTAGGTTCCCTAGAGGCCTGTAGAGTACCGCAGGAGCCAGTAGTGTTCTGTAGGGGGCCGTAAGGTTCCTTCCGTGGGGGCTGGCAGTGTTCCGTAGGGGCCTCTAGGGTTGTGTAAGTGCCCGCAGCAGTCTGTAGGAGTCTGTGGGATTCTGTAAGGTTCTGGAGGGTTCTGCAGGGTTCTGTAGGGGCCCGTAGAGTTCCGTAGTGGCTGGTAAAGTTCCGTAGGGCCCTGTGGGGTTCTGTATGGACCTGTAGGGTTCTGTAGGGGCCTGCAGGGTTCTGTAAGTGCCCGCAGGTGTCTGTAGGGTTCCGTAGGGGTCTGTAGGGTTCCGTAGGCACCTGCAGTGTTCTGTAGGAGCCCATAGGGTTTTAGTGAGGTTCCGTTGTGTTGCTAAGGGTCTTGTAGAGTGCTGTCGGGTCCTGGAGTATTCTGTAGGGTTCCAGAGGGGCTCGTAGGGTTCCGTTGAAATCTGTAGGCTTCCCTAGGGGCCCGTGGAGTCCCGTAGATTTCCGTAGGGGCTTGTAGGGTTGTGTAAGTGCCCGCAGGGGTTGGTAGGAGCTTGTAGGGTGCCATAAGTTTCCAGAGGGTAGTGTAGGGTTCCGTAGGGGCCGGTGGTGTTCCCTAGGGGCCTGTAGAGTCTCGTAGAGCTCCGTAGGGTCCTGTAGGTTTCCATAAGCGCCCGCAGAGGTCTGAAGGGGCCCGTACTGTTCCGTAAGGATCCATAGGGCTCCATAGAGCTTCGTAGGTTCCCTAGAGGCCTGTAGAGTACCGCAGGAGCCAGTAGTGTTCTATAGGGGTCTGTAAGGTTCCTTCCATAGGGGCTGGCAGTGTTCCGTAGGGTCCTCTAGGGTTGAGTAAGTGCCCGCAGGAGTCTGTAGGAATCCGTGGGATTCTGTAAGGTTCTGGAGGGTTCTGCAGTGTTCCGTAGGGGCCCGTAGAGTTCCGTACTGGCTGGTAAAGTTCCGTAGGGCCCTGTACCGTTCCATAACTGCCTGCAAGGGTCTTTAGGCTTCCGTAGGGGCTGGTAGGGTTCCATAAAGTTCTGTGGGTTCCTGCAGAGTTCTGCAAGTGCCTGCAAGGGCCTGTAGGGGCGCACAGTGTTTCTGTCAGGTTCCGTAGAGTTCCGTAGGGGCCATAGGTTTCCGTAGTGGCTGGTAGTATTCCGTAGGGGTCTGTAGGGTTCCGTAGGTACCTGCAGTGTTCTGTAGGAGCCCATAGGGTTTTAGTGAGGTTCCGTTGTGTTGCTAAGGGTCTTGTAGAGTGCTGTCGGGTCCTGGAGTATTCTGTAGGGTTCCAGAGGGGCTCGTAGGGTTCCGTTGAAATCTGTAGGCTTCCCTAGGGGCCCGTAGAGTCCCGTAGATTTCCGTAGGGGCCTGTAGGGTTGTGTAAGTGCCCGCAGGGGTTGGTAGGAGCTTGTAGGGTTCCGTAGGGGCCTGTGGTGTTCCCTAGGGGCCTGTAGAGCCTCGTGCAGTTCCGTAGGGTCCTGTAGGTTTCCATAAGCGCCCGCAGAGGTCTGAAGGGGCCCGTACTGTTCCGTAAGGATCCATAGGGCTCCGTAGAGCTTCGTAGGTTCCCTAGAGGCCTGTAGAGTACCGCAGGAGCCAGTAGTGTTCTGTAGGGCCCCGTAGGGTTCCTTCCATAGGGGCTGGCAGTGTTCCGTAGGGGCCTCCAGGGTTGTGTAAGTGCCCGCAGGAGTCTGTAGGCGTCTGTGGGATTCTGTAAGGTTCCGGAGGGTTCTGCAGTGTTCCGTAGGGGCCCGTAGAGTTCCGTAGTGGCTGGTAAAGTTCCGTAGGGCCCTGTGGGGTTCTGTATGGACCTGTAGGGTTCCGTAGGGGCCTGCAGGGTTCTGTAAGTGCCCGCAGGTGTCTGTAGGGTTCCGTAGGGGTCTGTAGGGTTCCGTAGGCACCTGCAGTGTTCTGTAGGAGCCCATAGGGTTTTAGTGAGGTTCCGTTGTGTTGCTAAGGGTCTTGTAGAGTGCTGTCGGGTCCTGGAGTATTCTGTAGGGTTCCAGAGGGGCTCGTAGGGTTCCGTCAAAATCTGTAGGCTTCCCTAGGGGCCTGTAGAGTCCCGTAGATTTCCGTAGGGGCCTGTAGGGTTGTGTAAGTGCCCGCAGGGGTTGGTAGGAGCTTGTAGGGTGCCATAAGTTTCCAGAGGGTTGTGTAGGGTTCCGTAGGGGCCTGTGGTGTTCCCTAGGGGCCTCTAGAGTCTCGTACAGTTCCGTAGGGTCCTGTAGGTTTCCATAAGCGCCCGCAGAGGTCTGAAGGGGCCCGTACTGTTCCGTAAGGATCCATAGGGCTCCGTAGAGCTTCGTAGGTTCCCTAGAGGCCTGTAGAGTACCGCAGGAGCCAGTAGTGTTCTGTAGGGGCCCGTAGGGTTCCTTCCATAGGGGCTGGCAGTGTTCCGTAGGGTCCTCTAGGGTTGAGTAAGTGCCCGCAGGAGTCTGTAGGAATCCGTGGGATTCTGTAAGGTTCTGGAGGGTTCTGCAGGGTTCCGTAGGGGCCCGTAGAGTTCCGTAGTGGCTGGTAAAGTTCCGTAGGGCCCTGTACCGTTCCATAACTGCCTACAAGGGTCTTTAGGCTTCCGTAGGGGCTGGTAGGGTTCCATAAAGTTCCGTGGGTTCCTGCAGAGTTCTGCAAGTGCCCGCAAGGGCCTGCAGGGGCGCACAGTGTTTCTGTCAGGTTCCGTAGAGTTCCATAGGGGCCATAGGTTTCCGTAGTGGCTGGTAGTATTCCATAGGGGTCTGTAGGGTTCCGT
Organism: Numenius arquata; assembly: GCF_964106895.1. Classification (NCBI taxonomy): domain Eukaryota; kingdom Metazoa; phylum Chordata; class Aves; order Charadriiformes; family Scolopacidae; genus Numenius; species Numenius arquata. The sequence continues at coordinate 15,882 of NW_027415492.1, forward strand.
AGGCACCTGCAGTGTTCTGGAGGAGCCCATAGGGTTTTAGTGAGGTTCCGTTGTGTTGCTAAGGGTCTTGTAGAGTGCTGTCGGGTCCTGGAGTATTCTGTAGGGTTCCAGAGGGGCTCGTAGGGTTCCGTTGAAATCTGTAGGCTTCCCTAGGGGCCTGTAGAGTCCCGTAGATTTTAGTAGGGGCCTGTAGGGTTGTGTAAGTGCCTGCAGGGGTTGGTAGGAGCTTGTAGGGTGCCATATGTTTCCAGAGGGTTGTGTAGGCTTCCGTAGGGGCCGGTGGTGTTCCCTAGGGGCCTGTAGAGTCTCGTACAGTTCCGTAGGGTCCTGTAGGTTTCCATAAGCGCCCGCAGAGGTCTGAAGGGGCCCGTACTGTTCCGTAAGGATCCATAGGGCTCCGTAGAGCTTCGTAGGTTCCCTAGAGGACTGTAGAGTACCGCAGGAGCCAGTAGTGTTCTATAGGGGTCTGTAAGGTTCCTTCCATAGGGGCTGGCAGTGTTCCGTAGGGTCCTCTAGGGTTGAGTAAGTGCCCGCAGGAGTCTGTAGGAATCCGTGGGATTCTGTAAGGTTCTGGAGGGTTCTGCAGTGTTCCGTAGGGGCCCGTAGAGTTCCGTAGTGGCTGGTAAAGTTCCGTAGGGCCCTGTACCGTTCCAAACTGCATGCAAGGGTCTTTAGGCTTTTGTAGGGGCTGGTAGGGTTCCATAAAGTTCCGTGGGTTCCTGCAGAGTTCTGCAAGTGCCCGCAAGGGCCTGCAGGGGCGCACAGTGTTTCTGTCAGGTTCCGTAGAGTTCCGTAGGGGCCATAGGTTTCCGTAGCGGCTGGCAGTATTCCGTAGGGGTCTGTAGGGTTCCGTAGGCACCTGCAGTGTTTTGGAGGAGCCCATAGGGTTTTAGTGAGTTTCCGTTGTGTTGCTAAGGGTCTTGTAGAGTGCTGTCGGGTCCTGGAGTATTCTGTAGGGTTCCAGAGGGGCTCATAGGGTTCCGTTGAAATATGTAGGCTTCCCTAGGGGCCTGTAGAGTCCCGTAGATTTCCGTAGGGGCCTGTAGGGTTGTGTAAGTGGCCGCAGGGGTTGGTAGGAGCTTGTAGGGTGCCATATGTTTCCAGAGGGTTGTGTAGGCTTCCGTAGGGGCCGGTGGTGTTCCTTGGGGCCTGTAGAGTCTCGTACAGTTCCGTAGGGTCCTGTAGGTTTCCATAAGCGCCCGCAGAGGTCTGAAGTGGCCCGTACTGTTCCGTAAGGATCCATAGGGCTCCGTAGAGCTTCGTAGGTTCCCTAGAGGCCTGTAGAGTACCGCAGGAGCCAGTAGTGTTCTGTAGCTCCCCGTAGGGTTCCTTCCATAGGGGCTGGCAGTGTTCCGTAGGGGCCTCTAGGGTTGAGTAAGTGCCCGCAGGACTCTGTAGGAATCCGTGGGATTCTGTAAGGTTCCGGAGGGTTCTGCAGGGTTCCGTAGGGGCCCGTAGAGTTCCGTAGTGGCTGGTAAAGTTCCGTAGGGCCCTGTGGGGTTCTGTATGGACCTGTAGGGTTCTGTAGGGGCCTGCAGGGTTCTGTAAGTGTCCGCAGGTGTCTGTAGGGTTCCGTAGGGGTCTGTAGGGTTCCGTAGGCACCTGTAGTGTTCTGTAGGAGCCCATAGGGTTTTAGTGAGGTTCCGTTGTGTTGCTATGGGTCTTGTAGAGTGCTGTCGGGTCCTGGAGTATTCTGTAGGGTTCCAGAGGGGCTGGTAGGGTTCCGTCAAAATCTGTAGGCTTCCCTAGGGGCCCGTGGAGTCCCGTAGATTTCCGTAGGGGCCTGTAGGGTTGTGTAAGTGCCCGCAGGGGTTGGTAGGAGCTTGTAGGGTTCCATAAGTTTCCAGAGGGTTGTGTAGGGTTCCGTAGGGGCCTGTGGTGTTCCTTAGGGGCCTCTAGAGTCTCGTGCAGTTCCGTAGGGTCCTGTAGGTTTCCATAAGTGCCCGCAGAGGTCTGAAGGGACCCGTACTGTTCCGTAAGGATCCATAGGGCTCCGTAGAGCTTCGTAGGTTCCCTAGAGGCCTGTAGAGTACCGCAGGAGCCAGTAGTGTTCTGTAGGAGCCCGTAGGGTTCCTTCCGTAGGGGCTGGCAGTGTTCCGTAGGGGCCTCCAGGGTTGTGTAAGTGCCCGCAGGAGTCTGTAGGCGTCTGTGGGATTCTGTAAGGTTCTGGAGGGTTCTGCAGTGTTCCGTAGGGGCCCGTAGAGTTCCGTAGTGGCTGGTAAAGTTCCGTAGGGCCCTGTGGGGTTCTGTATGGACCTGTAGGGTTCCGTAGGGGCCTGCAGGGTTCTGTAAGTGTTCGCAGGTGTCTGTAGGGTTCCGTAGGGGTCTGTAGGGTTCCGTAGGCACCTGTAGTGTTCTGTAGGAGCCCATAGGGTTTTAGTGAGGTTCCGTTGTGTTGCTAAGGGTCTTGTAGAGTGCTGTCGGGTCCTGGAGTATTCTGTAGGGTTCTAGAGGGGCTGGTAGGGTTCCGTTGAAATCTGTAGGCTTCCCTAGGGGCCCGTGGAGTCCCGTAGATTTCCGTAGGGGCTTGTAGGGTTGTGTAAGTGCCCGCAGGGGTTGGTAGGAGCTTGTAGGGTGCCATAAGTTTCCAGAGGGTAGTGTAGGGTTCCGTAGGGGCCTGTAGTGTTCCCTAGGGGCCTGTAGGGTCTCGTACGCTTCCGTAGGGGCCTGTGGTGTTCTCTACGGGCCTGTAGAGTCTCGTACGGTTCCCTAGGGGCCTGTAGTGTTCCCTAGGGGCCTGTAGAGTCTCGTGCGGTTCCGTAGGGGCCTGTAGATTTTTATAAGCGCCCGCAGAGGTCTGAAGGGGCCCGTACTGTTCCGTAAGGATCCATAGGGTTCCGTAGAGCTTCGTAGGTTCCCTAGAGGCCTGTAGAGTACCGCAGGAGCCAGTAGTGTTCTGTAGGGGCCCGTAAGGTTCCTTCCGTAGGGGCTGGCAGTGTTCCGTAGGGGCCTGTAGGGTTGTGTAAGTGCCCGCAGCAGTCTGTAGGAGTCTGTGGGATTCTGTAAGGTTCTGGAGGGTTCTGCAGGGTTCTGTAGGGGCCCGTAGAGTTCCGTAGTGGCTGGTAAAGTTCCGTAGGGCCCTGTGGGGTTCTGTATGGACCTGTAGGGTTCTGTAGGGGCCTGCAGGCTTCTGTAAGTGCCTGCAGGTGTCTGTAGGGTTCCGTAGGGGTCTGTAGGGTTCCGTAGGCACCTGCAGTGTTCTGTAGGAGCCCATAGGGTTTTAGTGAGGTTCCGTTGTGTTGCTAAGGGTCTTGTAGAGTGCTGTCGGGTCCTGGAGTATTCTGTAGGGTTCCAGAGGGGCTCGTAGGGTTCCGTTGAAATCTGTAGGCTTCCCTAGGGGCCCGTAGAGTCCCGTAGATTTCCGTAGGGGCCTGTAGGGTTGTGTAAGTGGCCGCAGGGGTTGGTAGGAGCTTGTAGTGTTCCATAAGTTTCCAGAGGGTTGTGTAGGGTTCCGTAGGGGCCTGTGATGTTCTCTAGGGGCCTGTAGAGTCTCGTGCAGTTCCGTAGGGTCCTGTAGGTTTCCATAAGCGCCCGCAGAGGTCTGAAGGGGCCCGTACTGTTCCGTAAGGATCCATAGGGCTCCGTAGAGCTTCGTAGGTTCCCTAGAGGCCTGTAGAGTACCGCAGGAGCCAGTAGTGTTCTGTAGCTCCCCGTAGGGTTCCTTCCATAGGGGCTGGCAGTGTTCCGTAGGGGCCTCTAGGGTTGAGTAAGTGCCCGCAGGACTCTGTAGGAATCCGTGGGATTCTGTAAGGTTCCGGAGGGTTCTGCAGGGTTCCGTAGGGGCCCGTAGAGTTCCGTAGTGGCTGGTAAAGTTCCGTAGGGCCCTGTGGGGTTCTGTATGGACCTGTAGGGTTCTGTAGGGGCCTGCAGGGTTCTGTAAGTGTCCGCAGGTGTCTGTAGGGTTCCGTAGGGGTCTGTAGGGTTCCGTAGGCACCTGTAGTGTTCTGTAGGAGCCCATAGGGTTTTAGTGAGGTTCCGTTGTGTTGCTATGGGTCTTGTAGAGTGCTGTCGGGTCCTGGAGTATTCTGTAGGGTTCCAGAGGGGCTGGTAGGGTTCCGTCAAAATCTGTAGGCTTCCCTAGGGGCCCGTGGAGTCCCGTAGATTTCCGTAGGGGCCTGTAGGGTTGTGTAAGTGCCCGCAGGGGTTGGTAGGAGCTTGTAGGGTTCCATAAGTTTCCAGAGGGTTGTGTAGGGTTCCGTAGGGGCCTGTGGTGTTCCTTAGGGGCCTCTAGAGTCTCGTGCAGTTCCGTAGGGTCCTGTAGGTTTCCATAAGTGCCCGCAGAGGTCTGAAGGGACCCGTACTGTTCCGTAAGGATCCATAGGGCTCCGTAGAGCTTCGTAGGTTCCCTAGAGGCCTGTAGAGTACCGCAGGAGCCAGTAGTGTTCTGTAGGAGCCCGTAGGGTTCCTTCCGTAGGGGCTGGCAGTGTTCCGTAGGGGCCTCCAGGGTTGTGTAAGTGCCCGCAGGAGTCTGTAGGCGTCTGTGGGATTCTGTAAGGTTCTGGAGGGTTCTGCAGTGTTCCGTAGGGGCCCGTAGAGTTCCGTAGTGGCTGGTAAAGTTCCGTAGGGCCCTGTGGGGTTCTGTATGGACCTGTAGGGTTCCGTAGGGGCCTGCAGGGTTCTGTAAGTGTTCGCAGGTGTCTGTAGGGTTCCGTAGGGGTCTGTAGGGTTCCGTAGGCACCTGTAGTGTTCTGTAGGAGCCCATAGGGTTTTAGTGAGGTTCCGTTGTGTTGCTAAGGGTCTTGTAGAGTGCTGTCGGGTCCTGGAGTATTCTGTAGGGTTCTAGAGGGGCTGGTAGGGTTCCGTTGAAATCTGTAGGCTTCCCTAGGGGCCCGTGGAGTCCCGTAGATTTCCGTAGGGGCTTGTAGGGTTGTGTAAGTGCCCGCAGGGGTTGGTAGGAGCTTGTAGGGTGCCATAAGTTTCCAGAGGGTAGTGTAGGGTTCCGTAGGGGCCTGTAGTGTTCCCTAGGGGCCTGTAGGGTCTCGTACGCTTCCGTAGGGGCCTGTGGTGTTCTCTACGGGCCTGTAGAGTCTCGTACGGTTCCCTAGGGGCCTGTAGTGTTCCCTAGGGGCCTGTAGAGTCTCGTGCGGTTCCGTAGGGGCCTGTAGATTTTTATAAGCGCCCGCAGAGGTCTGAAGGGGCCCGTACTGTTCCGTAAGGATCCATAGGGTTCCGTAGAGCTTCGTAGGTTCCCTAGAGGCCTGTAGAGTACCGCAGGAGCCAGTAGTGTTCTGTAGGGGCCCGTAAGGTTCCTTCCGTAGGGGCTGGCAGTGTTCCGTAGGGGCCTGTAGGGTTGTGTAAGTGCCCGCAGCAGTCTGTAGGAGTCTGTGGGATTCTGTAAGGTTCTGGAGGGTTCTGCAGGGTTCTGTAGGGGCCCGTAGAGTTCCGTAGTGGCTGGTAAAGTTCCGTAGGGCCCTGTGGGGTTCTGTATGGACCTGTAGGGTTCTGTAGGGGCCTGCAGGCTTCTGTAAGTGCCTGCAGGTGTCTGTAGGGTTCCGTAGGGGTCTGTAGGGTTCCGTAGGCACCTGCAGTGTTCTGTAGGAGCCCATAGGGTTTTAGTGAGGTTCCGTTGTGTTGCTAAGGGTCTTGTAGAGTGCTGTCGGGTCCTGGAGTATTCTGTAGGGTTCCAGAGGGGCTCGTAGGGTTCCGTTGAAATCTGTAGGCTTCCCTAGGGGCCCGTAGAGTCCCGTAGATTTCCGTAGGGGCCTGTAGGGTTGTGTAAGTGGCCGCAGGGGTTGGTAGGAGCTTGTAGTGTTCCATAAGTTTCCAGAGGGTTGTGTAGGGTTCCGTAGGGGCCTGTGATGTTCTCTAGGGGCCTGTAGAGTCTCGTGCAGTTCCGTAGGGTCCTGTAGGTTTCCATAAGCGCCCGCAGAGGTCTGAAGGGGCCCGTACTGTTCCGTAAGGATCCATAGGGCTCCGTAGAGCTTCGTAGGTTCCCTAGAGGCCTGTAGAGTACCGCAGGAGCCAGTAGTGTTATATAGGGGCCCGTAGGGTTCCTTCCATAGGGGCTGGCAGTGTTCCGTAGGGGCCTCTAGGGTTGAGTAAGTGCCCGCAGGAGTCTGTAGGAATCCGTGGGATTCTGTAAGGTTCTGGAGGGTTCTGCAGTGTTCCGTAGGGGCCCGTAGAGTTCCGTAGTGGCTGGTAAAGTTCCGTAGGGCCCTGTACCGTTCCATAACTGCCTGCAAGGGTCTTTAAGCTTCCGTAGGGGCTGGTAGGGTTCCATAAAGTTCTGTGGGTTCCTGCAGAGTTCTGCAAGTGCCCGCAAGGGCCTGTAGGGGCGCACAGTGTTTCTGTCAGGTTCCGTAGAGTTCCATAGGGGCCATAGGTTTCCGTAGTGGCTGGTAGTATTCCATAGGGGTCTGTAGGGTTCCGTAGGCACCTGTAGTGTTCTGTAGGAGCCCATAGGGTTTTAGTGAGGTTCCGTTGTGTTGCTAAGGGTCTTGTAGAGTGCTGTCGGGTCCTGGAGTATTCTGTAGGGTTCCAGAGGGGCTCGTAGGGTTCCGTTGAAATCTGTAGGCTTCCCTAGGGGCCTGTAGAGTCCCGTAGATTTCCGTAGGGGCCTGTAGGATTGTGTAAGTGGCCGCAGGGGTTGGTAGGAGCTTGTAGGGTGCCATATGTTTCCAGAGGGTTGTGTAGGCTTCCGTAGGGGCCGGTGGTGTTCCCTAGGGGCCTGTAGAGTCTCGTACAGTTCCGTAGGGTCCTGTAGGTTTCCATAAGCGCCCGCAGAGGTCTGAAGGGGCCCGTACTGTTCCGTAAGGATCCATAGGGCTCCGTAGAGCTTCGTAGGTTCCCTAGAGGCCTGTAGAGTACCGCAGGAGCCAGTAGTGTTCTGTAGCTCCCCGTAGGGTTCCTTCCATAGGGGCTGGCAGTGTTCCGTAGGGGCCTCTAGGGTTGAGTAAGTGCCCGCAGGAGTCTGTAGGAATCCGTGGGATTCTGTAAGGTTCCGGAGGGTTCTGCAGGGTTCCGTAGGGGCCCGTAGAGTTCCGTAGTGGCTGGTAAAGTTCCGTAGGGCCCTGTGGGGTTCTGTATGGACCTGTAGGGTTCTGTAGGGGCCTGCAGGCTTCTGTAAGTGCCCGCAGGTGTCTGTAGGGTTCCGTAGGGGTCTGTAGGGTTCCGTAGGCACCTGCAGTGTTCTGTAGGAGCCCATAGGGTTTTAGTGAGGTTCCGTTGTGTTGCTAAGGGTCTTGTAGAGTGCTGTCGGGTCCTGGAGTATTCTGTAGGGTTCCAGAGGGGCTCGTAGGGTTCCGTTGAAATCTGTAGGCTTCCCTAGGGGCCCGTAGAGTCCCGTAGATTTCCGTAGGGGCCTGTAGGGTTGTGTAAGTGCCCGCAGGGGTTGGTAGGAGCTTGTAGTGTTCCATAAGTTTCCAGAGGGTTGTGTAGGGTTCCGTAGGGGCCTGTGATGTTCTCTAGGGGCCTGTAGAGTCTTGTGCAGTTCCGTAGGGTCCTGTAGGTTTCCATAAGCGCCCGCAGAGGTCTGAAGGGGCCCGTACTGTTCCGTAAGGATCCATAGGGCTCCGTAGAGCTTCGTAGGTTCCCTAGAGGCCTGTAGAGTACCGCAGGAGCCAGTAGTGTTCTATAGGGGCCCGTAGGGTTCCTTCCATAGGGGCTGGCACTGTTCCGTAGGGGCCTCTAGGGTTGAGTAAGTGCCCGCAGGAGTCTGTAGGAATCCGTGGGATTCTGTAAGGTTCTGGAGGGTTCTGCAGTGTTCCGTAGGGGCCCGTAGAGTTCCGTAGTGGCTGGTAAAGTTCCGTAGGGCCCTGTACCGTTCCATAACTGCCTGCAAGGGTCTTTAGGCTTCCGTAGGGGCTGGTAGGGTTCCATAAAGTTCTGTGGGTTCCTACAGAGTTCTGCAAGTGCCCGCAAGGGCCTGCAGGGGCGCACAGTGTTTCTGTCAGGTTCCGTAGAGTTCCATAGGGGCCATAGGTTTCCATAGTGGCTGGTAGTATTCCATAGGGGTCTGTAGGGTTCCGTAGGCGCCTGCAGTGTTCTGTAGGAGCCCATAGGGTTTTAGTGAGGTTCCGTTGTGTTGCTAAGGGTCTTGTAGAGTGCTGTCGGGTCCTGGAGTATTCTGTAGGGTTCCAGAGGGGCTCGTAGGGTTCCGTTGAAATCTGTAGGCTTCCCTAGGGGCCCGTGGAGTCCCGTAGATTTCCGTAGGGGCTTGTAGGGTTGTGTAAGTGCCCGCAGGGGTTGGTAGGAGCTTGTAGGGTGCCATAAGTTTCCAGAGGGTAGTGTAGGGTTCCGTAGGGGCCTGTAGTGTTCCCTAGGGGCCTGTAGGGTCTCGTACGCTTCCGTAGGGGCCTGTGGTGTTCTCTACGGGCCTGTAGAGTCTCGTACGGTTCCCTAGGGGCCTGTAGTGTTCCCTAGGGGCCTGTAGAGTCTCGTGCGGTTCCGTAGGGGCCTGTAGATTTTTATAAGCGCCCGCAGAGGTCTGAAGGGGCCCGTACTGTTCCGTAAGGATCCATAGGGTTCCGTAGAGCTTCGTAGGTTCCCTAGAGGCCTGTAGAGTACCGCAGGAGCCAGTAGTGTTCTGTAGGGGCCCGTAAGGTTCCTTCCGTAGGGGCTGGCAGTGTTCCGTAGGGGCCTGTAGGGTTGTGTAAGTGCCCGCAGGAGTCTGTAGGAGTCTGTGGGATTCTGTAAGGTTCTGGAGGGTTCTGCAGGGTTCTGTAGGGGCCCGTAGAGTTCCGTAGTGGCTGGTAAAGTTCCGTAGGGCCCTGTGGGGTTCTGTATGGACCTGTAGGGTTCTGTAGGGGCCTGCAGGCTTCTGTAAGTGCCCGCAGGTGTCTGTAGGGTTCCGTAGGGGTCTGTAGGGTTCCGTAGGCACCTGCAGTGTTCTGTAGGAGCCCATAGGGTTTTAGTGAGGTTCCGTTGTGTTGCTAAGGGTCTTGTAGAGTGCTGTCGGGTCCTGGAGTATTCTGTAGGGTTCCAGAGGGGCTCGTAGGGTTCCGTTGAAATCTGTAGGCTTCCCTAGGGGCCCGTAGAGTCCCGTAGATTTCCGTAGGGGCCTGTAGGGTTGTGTAAGTGGCCGCAGGGGTTGGTAGGAGCTTGTAGTGTTCCATAAGTTTCCAGAGGGTTGTGTAGGGTTCCGTAGGGGCCTGTGATGTTCTCTAGGGGCCTGTAGAGTCTCGTGCAGTTCCGTAGGGTCCTGTAGGTTTCCATAAGCGCCCGCAGAGGTCTGAAGGGGCCCGTACTGTTCCGTAAGGATCCATAGGGCTCCGTAGAGCTTCGTAGGTTCCCTAGAGGCCTGTAGAGTACCGCAGGAGCCAGTAGTGTTCTATAGGGGCCCGTAGGGTTCCTTCCATAGGGGCTGGCACTGTTCCGTAGGGGCCTCTAGGGTTGAGTAAGTGCCCGCAGGAGTCTGTAGGAATCCGTGGGATTCTGTAAGGTTCTGGAGGGTTCTGCAGTGTTCCGTAGGGGCCCGTAGAGTTCCGTAGTGGCTGGTAAAGTTCCGTAGGGCCCTGTACCGTTCCATAACTGCCTGCAAGGGTCTTTAGGCTTCCGTAGGGGCTGGTAGGGTTCCATAAAGTTCTGTGGGTTCCTACAGAGTTCTGCAAGTGCCCGCAAGGGCCTGCAGGGGCGCACAGTGTTTCTGTCAGGTTCCGTAGAGTTCCATAGGGGCCATAGGTTTCCATAGTGGCTGGTAGTATTCCATAGGGGTCTGTAGGGTTCCGTAGGCGCCTGCAGTGTTCTGTAGGAGCCCATAGGGTTTTAGTGAGGTTCCGTTGTGTTGCTAAGGGTCTTGTAGAGTGCTGTCGGGTCCTGGAGTATTCTGTAGGGTTCCAGAGGGGCTCGTAGGGTTCCGTTGAAATCTGTAGGCTTCCCTAGGGGCCTGTAGAGTCCCGTAGATTTCCGTAGGGGCCTGTAGGATTGTGTAAGTGCCCGCAGGGGTTGGTAGGAGCTTGTAGTGTTCCATATGTTTCCAGAGGGTTGTGTAGGCTTCCGTAGGGGCCGGTGGTGTTCCCTAGGGGCCTGTAGAGTCTCGTACAGTTCCGTAGGGTCCTGTAGGTTTCCATAAGCGCCCGCAGAGGTCTGAAGGGGCCCGTACTGTTCCGTAAGGATCCATAGGGCTCCGTAGAGCTTCGTAGGTTCCCTAGAGGCCTGTAGAGTACCGCAGGAGCCAGTAGTGTTCTATAGGGGCCCGTAGGGTTCCTTCCATAGGGGCTGGCACTGTTCCGTAGGGGCCTCTAGGGTTGAGTAAGTGCCCGCAGGAGTCTGTAGGAATCCGTGGGATTCTGTAAGGTTCTGGAGGGTTCTGCAGTGTTCCGTAGGGGCCCGTAGAGTTCCGTAGTGGCTGGTAAAGTTCCGTAGGGCCCTGTACCGTTCCATAACTGCCTGCAAGGGTCTTTAGGCTTCCGTAGGGGCTGGTAGGGTTCCATAAAGTTCTGTGGGTTCCTACAGAGTTCTGCAAGTGCCCGCAAGGGCCTGCAGGGGCGCACAGTGTTTCTGTCAGGTTCCGTAGAGTTCCATAGGGGCCATAGGTTTCCATAGTGGCTGGTAGTATTCCATAGGGGTCTGTAGGGTTCCGTAGGCGCCTGCAGTGTTCTGTAGGAGCCCATAGGGTTTTAGTGAGGTTCCGTTGTGTTGCTAAGGGTCTTGTAGAGTGCTGTCGGGTCCTGGAGTATTCTGTAGGGTTCCAGAGGGGCTCGTAGGGTTCCGTTGAAATCTGTAGGCTTCCCTAGGGGCCTGTAGAGTCCCGTAGATTTCCGTAGGGGCCTGTAGGGTTGTGTAAGTGCCCGCAGGGGTTGGTAGGAGCTTGTAGGGTGCCATATGTTTCCAGAGGGTTGTGTAGGCTTCCGTAGGGGCCGGTGGTGTTCCCTAGGGGCCTGTAGAGTCTCGTACAGTTCCGTAGGGTCCTGTAGGTTTCCATAAGCGCCCGCAGAGGTCTGAAGGGGCCCGTACTGTTCCGTAAGGATCCATAGGGCTCCGTAGAGCTTCGTAGGTTCCCTAGAGGCCTGTAGAGTACCGCAGGAGCCAGTAGTGTTCTATAGGGGCCCGTAGGGTTCCTTCCATAGGGGCTGGCACTGTTCCGTAGGGGCCTCTAGGGTTGAGTAAGTGCCCGCAGGAGTCTGTAGGAATCCGTGGGATTCTGTAAGGTTCTGGAGGGTTCTGCAGTGTTCCGTAGGGGCCCGTAGAGTTCCGTAGTGGCTGGTAAAGTTCCGTAGGGCCCTGTGGGGTTCTGTATGGACCTGTAGGGTTCCGTAGGGGCCTGCAGGGTTCTGTAAGTGTTCGCAGGTGTCTGTAGGGTTCCGTAGGGGTCTGTAGGGTTCCGTAGGCACCTGTAGTGTTCTGTAGGAGCCCATAGGGTTTTAGTGAGGTTCCGTTGTGTTGCTAAGGGTCTTGTAGAGTGCTGTCGGGTCCTGGAGTATTCTGTAGGGTTCTAGAGGGGCTGGTAGGGTTCCGTTGAAATCTGTAGGCTTCCCTAGGGGCCCGTGGAGTCCCGTAGATTTCCGTAGGGGCTTGTAGGGTTGTGTAAGTGCCCGCAGGGGTTGGTAGGAGCTTGTAGGGTGCCATAAGTTTCCAGAGGGTAGTGTAGGGTTCCGTAGGGGCCTGTAGTGTTCCCTAGGGGCCTGTAGGGTCTCGTACGCTTCCGTAGGGGCCTGTGGTGTTCTCTACGGGCCTGTAGAGTCTCGTACGGTTCCCTAGGGGCCTGTAGTGTTCCCTAGGGGCCTGTAGAGTCTCGTGCGGTTCCGTAGGGGCCTGTAGATTTTTATAAGCGCCCGCAGAGGTCTGAAGGGGCCCGTACTGTTTCGGTAAGGATCCATAGGGTTCCGTAGAGCTTCGTAGGTTCCCTAGAGGCCTGTAGAGTACCGCAGGAGCCAGTAGTGTTCTGTAGGGGCCCGTAAGGTTCCTTCCGTAGGGACTGGCAGTGTTCCGTAGGGGCCTGTAGGGTTGTGTAAGTGCCCGCAGGAGTCTGTAGGAGTCTGTGGGATTCTGTAAGGTTCTGGAGGGTTCTGCAGGGTTCTGTAGGGGCCCGTAGAGTTCCGTAGTGGCTGGTAAAGTTCCGTAGGGCCCTGTGGGGTTCTGTATGGACCTGTAGGGTTCTGTAGGGGCCTGCAGGCTTCTGTAAGTGCCTGCAGGTGTCTGTAGGGTTCCGTAGGGGTCTGTAGGGTTCCGTAGGCACCTGCAGTGTTCTGTAGGAGCCCATAGGGTTTTAGTGAGGTTCCGTTGTGTTGCTAAGGGTCTTGTAGAGTGCTGTCGGGTCCTGGAGTATTCTGTAGGGTTCCAGAGGGGCTCGTAGGGTTCCGTTGAAATCTGTAGGCTTCCCTAGGGGCCCGTAGAGTCCCGTAGATTTCCGTAGGGGCCTGTAGGGTTGTGTAAGTGGCCGCAGGGGTTGGTAGGAGCTTGTAGTATTCCATAAGTTTCCAGAGGGTTGTGTAGGGTTCCGTAGGGGCCTGTGATGTTCTCTAGGGGCCTGTAGAGTCTCGTGCAGTTCCGTAGGGTCCTGTAGGTTTCCATAAGCGCCCGCAGAGGTCTGAAGGGGCCCGTACTGTTCCGTAAGGATCCATAGGGCTCCGTAGAGCTTCGTAGGTTCCCTAGAGGACTGTAGAGTACCGCAGGAGCCAGTAGTGTTCTATAGGGGCCCGTAGGGTTCCTTCCATAGGGGCTGGCACTGTTCCGTAGGGGCCTCTAGGGTTGAGTAAGTGCCCGCAGGAGTCTGTAGGAATCCGTGGGATTCTGTAAGGTTCTGGAGGGTTCTGCAGTGTTCCGTAGGGGCCCGTAGAGTTCCGTAGTGGCTGGTAAAGTTCCGTAGGGCCCTGTACCGTTCCATAACTGCCTGCAAGGGTCTTTAGGCTTCCGTAGGGGCTGGTAGGGTTCCATAAAGTTCTGTGGGTTCCTGCAGAGTTCTGCAAGTGCCCGCAAGGGCCTGTAGGGGCGCACAGTGTTTCTGTCAGGTTCCGTAGAGTTCCATAGGGGCCATAGGTTTCCGTAGTGGCTGGTAGTATTCCATAGGGGTCTGTAGGGTTCCGTAGGCACCTGTAGTGTTCTGTAGGAGCCCATAGGGTTTTAGTGAGGTTCCGTTGTGTTGCTAAGGGTCTTGTAGAGTGCTGTCGGGTCCTGGAGTATTCTGTAGGGTTCCAGAGGGGCTCGTAGGGTTCCGTTGAAATCTGTAGGCTTCCCTAGGGGCCTGTAGAGTCCCGTAGATTTCCGTAGGGGCCTGTAGGATTGTGTAAGTGGCCGCAGGGGTTGGTAGGAGCTTGTAGGGTGCCATATGTTTCCAGAGGGTTGTGTAGGCTTCCGTAGGGGCCGGTGGTGTTCCCTAGGGGCCTGTAGAGTCTCGTACAGTTCCGTAGGGTCCTGTAGGTTTCCATAAGCGCCCGCAGAGGTCTGAAGGGGCCCGTACTGTTCCGTAAGGATCCATAGGGCTCCGTAGAGCTTCGTAGGTTCCCTAGAGGCCTGTAGAGTACCGCAGGAGCCAGTAGTGTTCTGTAGCTCCCCGTAGGGTTCCTTCCATAGGGGCTGGCAGTGTTCCGTAGGGGCCTCTAGGGTTGAGTAAGTGCCCGCAGGAGTCTGTAGGAATCCGTGGGATTCTGTAAGGTTCCGGAGGGTTCTGCAGGGTTCCGTAGGGGCCCGTAGAGTTCCGTAGTGGCTGGTAAAGTTCCGTAGGGCCCTGTGGGGTTCTGTATGGACCTGTAGGGTTCTGTAGGGGCCTGCAGGCTTCTGTAAGTGCCCGCAGGTGTCTGTAGGGTTCCGTAGGGGTCTGTAGGGTTCCGTAGGCACCTGCAGTGTTCTGTAGGAGCCCATAGGGTTTTAGTGAGGTTCCGTTGTGTTGCTAAGGGTCTTGTAGAGTGCTGTCGGGTCCTGGAGTATTCTGTAGGGTTCCAGAGGGGCTCGTAGGGTTCCGTTGAAATCTGTAGGCTTCCCTAGGGGCCCGTAGAGTCCCGTAGATTTCCGTAGGGGCCTGTAGGGTTGTGTAAGTGCCCGCAGGGGTTGGTAGGAGCTTGTAGTGTTCCATAAGTTTCCAGAGGGTTGTGTAGGGTTCCGTAGGGGCCTGTGATGTTCTCTAGGGGCCTGTAGAGTCTTGTGCAGTTCCGTAGGGTCCTGTAGGTTTCCATAAGCGCCCGCAGAGGTCTGAAGGGGCCCGTACTGTTCCGTAAGGATCCATAGGGCTCCGTAGAGCTTCGTAGGTTCCCTAGAGGCCTGTAGAGTACCGCAGGAGCCAGTAGTGTTCTATAGGGGCCCGTAGGGTTCCTTCCATAGGGGCTGGCACTGTTCCGTAGGGGCCTCTAGGGTTGAGTAAGTGCCCGCAGGAGTCTGTAGGAATCCGTGGGATTCTGTAAGGTTCTGGAGGGTTCTGCAGTGTTCCGTAGGGGCCCGTAGAGTTCCGTAGTGGCTGGTAAAGTTCCGTAGGGCCCTGTACCGTTCCATAACTGCCTGCAAGGGTCTTTAGGCTTCCGTAGGGGCTGGTAGGGTTCCATAAAGTTCTGTGGGTTCCTACAGAGTTCTGCAAGTGCCCGCAAGGGCCTGCAGGGGCGCACAGTGTTTCTGTCAGGTTCCGTAGAGTTCCATAGGGGCCATAGGTTTCCATAGTGGCTGGTAGTATTCCATAGGGGTCTGTAGGGTTCCGTAGGCGCCTGCAGTGTTCTGTAGGAGCCCATAGGGTTTTAGTGAGGTTCCGTTGTGTTGCTAAGGGTCTTGTAGAGTGCTGTCGGGTCCTGGAGTATTCTGTAGGGTTCCAGAGGGGCTCGTAGGGTTCCGTTGAAATCTGTAGGCTTCCCTAGGGGCCTGTAGAGTCCCGTAGATTTCCGTAGGGGCCTGTAGGATTGTGTAAGTGCCCGCAGGGGTTGGTAGGAGCTTGTAGGGTGCCATATGTTTCCAGAGGGTTGTGTAGGCTTCCGTAGGGGCCGGTGGTGTTCCCTAGGGGCCTGTAGAGTCTCGTACAGTTCCGTAGGGTCCTGTAGGTTTCCATAAGCGCCCGCAGAGGTCTGAAGGGGCCCGTACTGTTCCGTAAGGATCCATAGGGCTCCGTAGAGCTTCGTAGGTTCCCTAGAGGCCTGTAGAGTACCGCAGGAGCCAGTAGTGTTCTATAGGGGCCCGTAGGGTTCCTTCCATAGGGGCTGGCACTGTTCCGTAGGGGCCTCTAGGGTTGAGTAAGTGCCCGCAGGAGTCTGTAGGAATCCGTGGGATTCTGTAAGGTTCTGGAGGGTTCTGCAGTGTTCCGTAGGGGCCCGTAGAGTTCCGTAGTGGCTGGTAAAGTTCCGTAGGGCCCTGTACCGTTCCATAACTGCCTGCAAGGGTCTTTAGGCTTCCGTAGGGGCTGGTAGGGTTCCATAAAGTTCTGTGGGTTCCTACAGAGTTCTGCAAGTGCCCGCAAGGGCCTGCAGGGGCGCACAGTGTTTCTGTCAGGTTCCGTAGAGTTCCATAGGGGCCATAGGTTTCCGTAGTGTCTGGTAGTATTCCATAGGGGTCTGTAGGGTTCCGTAGGTGCCTGCAGTGTTCTGTAGGAGCCCATAGGGTTTTAGTGAGGTTCCGTTGTGTTGCTAAGGGTCTTGTAGAGTGCTGTCGGGTCCTGGAGTATTCTGTAGGGTTCCAGAGGGGCTCGTAGGGTTCCGTTGAAATCTGTAGGCTTCCCTAGGGGCCTGTAGAGTCCCGTAGATTTCCGTAGGGGCCTGTAGGGTTGTGTAAGTGCCCGCAGGGGTTGGTAGGAGCTTGTAGGGTGCCATATGTTTCCAGAGGGTTGTGTAGGCTTCCGTAGGGGCCGGTGGTGTTCCCTAGGGGCCTGTAGAGTCTCGTACAGTTCCGTAGGGTCCTGTAGGTTTCCATAAGCGCCCGCAGAGGTCTGAAGGGGCCCGTACTGTTCCGTAAGGATCCATAGGGCTCCGTAGAGCTTCGTAGGTTCCCTAGAGGCCTGTAGAGTACCGCAGGAGCCAGTAGTGTTCTATAGGGGCCCGTAGGGTTCCTTCCATAGGGGCTGGCACTGTTCCGTAGGGGCCTCTAGGGTTGAGTAAGTGCCCGCAGGAGTCTGTAGGAATCCGTGGGATTCTGTAAGGTTCTGGAGGGTTCTGCAGTGTTCCGTAGGGGCCCGTAGAGTTCCGTAGTGGCTGGTAAAGTTCCGTAGGGCCCTGTAGCGTTCCATAACTGCCTGCAAGGGTCTTTAGGCTTCCGTAGGGGCTGGTAGGGTTCCATAAAGTTCTGTGGGTTCCTGCAGAGTTCTGCAAGTGCCCGCAAGGGCCTGCAGGGGCGCACAGTGTTTCTGTCAGGTTCCGTAGAGTTCCATAGGGGCCATAGGTTTCCGTAGTGGCTGGTAGTATTCCATAGGGGTCTGTAGGGTTCCGTAGGCACCTGCAGTGTTCTGTAGGAGCCCATAGGGTTTTAGTGAGGTTCCGTTGTGTTGCTAAGGGTCTTGTAGAGTGCTGTCGGGTCCTGGAGTATTCTGTAGGGTTCCAGAGGGGCTCGTAGGGTTCCGTTGAAATCTGTAGGCTTCCCTAGGGGCCCGTAGAGTCCCGTAGATTTCCGTAGGGGCCTGTAGGGTTGTGTAAGTGCCCGCAGGGGTTGGTAGGAGCTTGTAGTGTTCCATAAGTTTCCAGAGGGTTGTGTAGGCTTCCGTAGGGGCCTGTGATGTTCTCTAGGGGCCTGTAGAGTCTCGTGCAGTTCCGTAGGGTCCTGTAGGTTTCCATAAGCGCCCGCAGAGGTCTGAAGGGGCCCGTACTGTTCCGTAAGGATCCATAGGGCTCCGTAGAGCTTCGTAGGTTCCCTAGAGGCCTGTAGAGTACCGCAGGAGCCAGTAGTGTTCTATAGGGGCCCGTAGGGTTCCTTCCATAGGGGCTGGCACTGTTCCGTAGGGGCCTCTAGGGTTGAGTAAGTGCCCGCAGGAGTCTGTAGGAATCCGTGGGATTCTGTAAGGTTCTGGAGGGTTCTGCAGTGTTCCGTAGGGGCCCGTAGAGTTCCGTAGTGGCTGGTAAAGTTCCGTAGGGCCCTGTACCGTTCCATAACTGCCTGCAAGGGTCTTTAGGCTTTTGTAGGGGCTGGTAGGGTTCCATAAAGTTCTGTGGGTTCCTACAGAGTTCTGCAAGTGCCCGCAAGGGCCTGCAGGGGCGCACAGTGTTTCTGTCAGGTTCCGTAGAGTTCCATAGGGGCCATAGGTTTCCATAGTGGCTGGTAGTATTCCATAGGGGTCTGTAGGGTTCCGTAGGCGCCTGCAGTGTTCTGTAGGAGCCCATAGGGTTTTAGTGAGGTTCCGTTGTGTTGCTAAGGGTCTTGTAGAGTGCTGTCGGGTCCTGGAGTATTCTGTAGGGTTCCAGAGGGGCTCGTAGGGTTCCGTTGAAATCTGTAGGCTTCCCTAGGGGCCTGTAGAGTCCCGTAGATTTCCGTAGGGGCCTGTAGGGTTGTGTAAGTGCCCGCAGGGGTTGGTAGGAGCTTGTAGGGTGCCATATGTTTCCAGAGGGTTGTGTAGGCTTCCGTAGGGGCCGGTGGTGTTCCCTAGGGGCCTGTAGAGTCTCGTACAGTTCCGTAGGGTCCTGTAGGTTTCCATAAGCGCCCGCAGAGGTCTGAAGGGGCCCGTACTGTTCCGTAAGGATCCATAGGGCTCCGTAGAGCTTCGTAGGTTCCCTAGAGGCCTGTAGAGTACCGCAGGAGCCAGTAGTGTTCTATAGGGGCCCGTAGGGTTCCTTCCATAGGGGCTGGCAGTGTTCCGTAGGGGCCTCTAGGGTTGAGTAAGTGCCCGCAGGAGTCTGTAGGAATCCGTGGGATTCTGTAAGGTTCTGGAGGGTTCTGCAGTGTTCCGTAGGGGCCCGTAGAGTTCCGTAGTGGCTGGTAAAGTTCCGTAGGGCCCTGTAGCGTTCCATAACTGCCTGCAAGGGTCTTTAGGCTTCCGTAGGGGCTGGTAGGGTTCCATAAAGTTCTGTGGGTTCCTGCAGAGTTCTGCAAGTGCCCGCAAGGGCCTGCAGGGGCGCACAGTGTTTCTGTCAGGTTCCGTAGAGTTCCATAGGGGCCATAGGTTTCCGTAGTGGCTGGTAGTATTCCATAGGGGTCTGTAGGGTTCCGTAGGCACCTGCAGTGTTCTGTAGGAGCCCATAGGGTTTTAGTGAGGTTCCGTTGTGTTGCTAAGGGTCTTGTAGAGTGCTGTCGGGTCCTGGAGTATTCTGTAGGGTTCCAGAGGGGCTCGTAGGGTTCCGTTGAAATCTGTAGGCTTCCCTAGGGGCCCGTAGAGTCCCGTAGATTTCCGTAGGGGCCTGTAGGGTTGTGTAAGTGCCCGCAGGGGTTGGTAGGAGCTTGTAGTGTTCCATAAGTTTCCAGAGGGTTGTGTAGGCTTCCGTAGGGGCCTGTGATGTTCTCTAGGGGCCTGTAGAGTCTCGTGCAGTTCCGTAGGGTCCTGTAGGTTTCCATAAGCGCCCGCAGAGGTCTGAAGGGGCCCGTACTGTTCCGTAAGGATCCATAGGGCTCCGTAGAGCTTCGTAGGTTCCCTAGAGGCCTGTAGAGTACCGCAGGAGCCAGTAGTGTTCTATAGGGGCCCGTAGGGTTCCTTCCATAGGGGCTGGCACTGTTCCGTAGGGGCCTCTAGGGTTGAGTAAGTGCCCGCAGGAGTCTGTAGGAATCCGTGGGATTCTGTAAGGTTCTGGAGGGTTCTGCAGTGTTCCGTAGGGGCCCGTAGAGTTCCGTAGTGGCTGGTAAAGTTCCGTAGGGCCCTGTACCGTTCCATAACTGCCTGCAAGGGTCTTTAGGCTTCCGTAGGGGCTGGTAGGGTTCCATAAAGTTCTGTGGGTTCCTACAGAGTTCTGCAAGTGCCCGCAAGGGCCTGCAGGGGCGCACAGTGTTTCTGTCAGGTTCCGTAGAGTTCCATAGGGGCCATAGGTTTCCATAGTGGCTGGTAGTATTCCATAGGGGTCTGTAGGGTTCCGTAGGCGCCTGCAGTGTTCTGTAGGAGCCCATAGGGTTTTAGTGAGGTTCCGTTGTGTTGCTAAGGGTCTTGTAGAGTGCTGTCGGGTCCTGGAGTATTCTGTAGGGTTCCAGAGGGGCTCGTAGGGTTCCGTTGAAATCTGTAGGCTTCCCTAGGGGCCTGTAGAGTCCCGTAGATTTCCGTAGGGGCCTGTAGGGTTGTGTAAGTGCCCGCAGGGGTTGGTAGGAGCTTGTAGGGTGCCATATGTTTCCAGAGGGTTGTGTAGGCTTCCGTAGGGGCCGGTGGTGTTCCCTAGGGGCCTGTAGAGTCTCGTACAGTTCCGTAGGGTCCTGTAGGTTTCCATAAGCGCCCGCAGAGGTCTGAAGGGGCCCGTACTGTTCCGTAAGGATCCATAGGGCTCCGTAGAGCTTCGTAGGTTCCCTAGAGGCCTGTAGAGTACCGCAGGAGCCAGTAGTGTTCTATAGGGGCCCGTAGGGTTCCTTCCATAGGGGCTGGCAGTGTTCCGTAGGGGCCTCTAGGGTTGAGTAAGTGCCCGCAGGAGTCTGTAGGAATCCGTGGGATTCTGTAAGGTTCTGGAGGGTTCTGCAGTGTTCCGTAGGGGCCCGTAGAGTTCCGTAGTGGCTGGTAAAGTTCCGTAGGGCCCTGTAGCGTTCCATAACTGCCTGCAAGGGTCTTTAGGCTTCCGTAGGGGCTGGTAGGGTTCCATAAAGTTCTGTGGGTTCCTGCAGAGTTCTGCAAGTGCCCGCAAGGGCCTGCAGGGGCGCACAGTGTTTCTGTCAGGTTCCGTAGAGTTCCATAGGGGCCATAGGTTTCCGTAGTGGCTGGTAGTATTCCATAGGGGTCTGTAGGGTTCCGTAGGCACCTGCAGTGTTCTGTAGGAGCCCATAGGGTTTTAGTGAGGTTCCGTTGTGTTGCTAAGGGTCTTGTAGAGTGCTGTCGGGTCCTGGAGTATTCTGTAGGGTTCCAGAGGGGCTCGTAGGGTTCCGTTGAAATCTGTAGGCTTCCCTAGGGGCCCGTAGAGTCCCGTAGATTTCCGTAGGGGCCTGTAGGGTTGTGTAAGTGCCCGCAGGGGTTGGTAGGAGCTTGTAGTGTTCCATAAGTTTCCAGAGGGTTGTGTAGGCTTCCGTAGGGGCCTGTGATGTTCTCTAGGGGCCTGTAGAGTCTCGTGCAGTTCCGTAGGGTCCTGTAGGTTTCCATAAGCGCCCGCAGAGGTCTGAAGGGGCCCGTACTGTTCCGTAAGGATCCATAGGGCTCCGTAGAGCTTCGTAGGTTCCCTAGAGGCCTGTAGAGTACCGCAGGAGCCAGTAGTGTTCTATAGGGGCCCGTAGGGTTCCTTCCATAGGGGCTGGCACTGTTCCGTAGGGGCCTCTAGGGTTGAGTAAGTGCCCGCAGGAGTCTGTAGGAATCCGTGGGATTCTGTAAGGTTCTGGAGGGTTCTGCAGTGTTCCGTAGGGGCCCGTAGAGTTCCGTAGTGGCTGGTAAAGTTCCGTAGGGCCCTGTACCGTTCCATAACTGCCTGCAAGGGTCTTTAGGCTTCCGTAGGGGCTGGTAGGGTTCCATAAAGTTCTGTGGGTTCCTGCAGAGTTCTGCAAGTGCCCGCAAGGGCCTGCAGGGGCGCACAGTGTTTCTGTCAGGTTCCGTAGAGTTCCATAGGGGCCATAGGTTTCCATAGTGGCTGGTAGTATTCCATAGGGGTCTGTAGGGTTCCGTAGGCGCCTGCAGTGTTCTGTAGGAGCCCATAGGGTTTTAGTGAGGTTCCGTTGTGTTGCTAAGGGTCTTGTAGAGTGCTGTCGGGTCCTGGAGTATTCTGTAGGGTTCCAGAGGGGCTCGTAGGGTTCCGTTGAAATCTGTAGGCTTCCCTAGGGGCCTGTAGAGTCCTGTAGATTTCCGTAGGGGCCTGTAGGATTGTGTAAGTGCCCGCAGGGGTTGGTAGGAGCTTGTAGGGTGCCATATGTTTCCAGAGGGTTGTGTAGGCTTCCGTAGGGGCCGGTGGTGTTCCCTAGGGGCCTGTAGAGTCTCGTACAGTTCCGTAGGGTCCTGTAGGTTTCCATAAGCGCCCGCAGAGGTCTGAAGGGGCCCGTACTGTTCCGTAAGGATCCATAGGGCTCCGTAGAGCTTCGTAGGTTCCCTAGAGGCCTGTAGAGTACCGCAGGAGCCAGTAGTGTTCTGTAGCTCCCCGTAGGGTTCCTTCCATAGGGGCTGGCAGTGTTCCGTAGGGGCCTCTAGGGTTGAGTAAGTGCCCGCAGGAGTCTGTAGGAATCCGTGGGATTCTGTAAGGTTCTGGAGGGTTCTGCAGGGTTCCGTAGGGGCCCGTAGAGTTCCGTAGTGGCTGGTAAAGTTCCGTAGGGCCCTGTGGGGTTCTGTATGGACCTGTAGGGTTCTGTAGGGGCCTGCAGGGTTCTGTAAGTGCCCGCAGGTGTCTGTAGGGTTCCGTAGGGGTCTGTAGGGTTCCGTAGGCACCTGCAGTGTTCTGTAGGAGCCCATAGGGTTTTAGTGAGGTTCCGTTGTGTTGCTAAGGGTCTTGTAGAGTGCTGTCGGGTCCTGGAGTATTCTGTAGGGTTCCAGAGGGGCTCGTAGGGTTCCGTTGAAATCTGTAGGCTTCCCTAGGGGCCCGTAGAGTCCCGTAGATTTCCGTAGGGGCCTGTAGGGTTGTGTAAGTGCCCGCAGGGGTTGGTAGGAGCTTGTAGTGTTCCATAAGTTTCCAGAGGGTTGTGTAGGGTTCCGTAGGGGCCTGTGATGTTCTCTAGGGGCCTGTAGAGTCTTGTGCAGTTCCGTAGGGTCCTGTAGGTTTCCATAAGCGCCCGCAGAGGTCTGAAGGGGCCCGTACTGTTCCGTAAGGATCCATAGGGCTCCATAGAGCTTCGTAGGTTCCCTAGAGGCCTGTAGAGTACCGCAGGAGCCAGTAGTGTTCTATAGGGGCCCGTAGGGTTCCTTCCATAGGGGCTGGCAGTGTTCCGTAGGGGCCTCTAGGGTTGAGTAAGTGCCCGCAGGAGTCTGTAGGAATCCGTGGGATTCTGTAAGGTTCTGGAGGGTTCTGCAGTGTTCCGTAGGGGCCCGTAGAGTTCCGTAGTGGCTGGTAAAGTTCCGTAGGGCCCTGTGGCGTTCCATAACTGCCTGCAAGGGTCTTTAGGCTTCCGTAGGGGCTGGTAGGGTTCCATAAAGTTCTGTGGGTTCCTGCAGAGTTCTGCAAGTGCCCGCAAGGGCCTGTAGGGGCGCACAGTGTTTCTGTCAGGTTCCGTAGAGTTCCGTAGGGGCCATAGGTTTCCGTAGCGGCTGGCAGTATTCCGTAGGGGTCTGTAGGGTTCCGTAGGCACCTGTAGTGTTCTGTAGGAGCCCATAGGGTTTTAGTGAGGTTCCGTTGTGTTGCTATGGGTCTTGTAGAGTGCTGTCGGGTCCTGGAGTATTCTGTAGGGTTCCAGAGGGGCTGGTAGGGTTCCGTTGAAATCTGTAGGCTTCCCTAGGAGCCCGTGGAGTCCCGTAGATTTCCGTAGGGGCTTGTAGGGTTGTGTAAGTGCCCGCAGGGGTTGGTAGGAGCTTGTAGGGTGCCATAAGTTTCCAGAGGTTAGTGTAGGGTTCCATAGGGGCCTGTAGTGTTCCCTAGGGGCCTGTAGAGTCTCGTACGGTTCCGTAGGGGCCTGTGGTGTTCTCTACGGGCCTGTAGAGTCTCGTACGGTTCCGTAGGGGCCTGTAGTGTTCCCTAGAGGCCTGTAGAGTCTCGTGCGGTTCCGTAGGGGCCTGTAGATTTCCATAAGCGCCCGCAGAGGTCTGAAGGGGCCCGTACTGTTCCGTAAGGATCCATAGGGCTCCGTAGAGCTTCGTAGGTTCCCTAGAGGCCTGTAGAGTACCGCAGGAGCCAGTAGTGTTCTGTAGCTCCCCGTAGGGTTCCTTCCATAGGGGCTGGCAGTGTTCCGTAGGGGCCTCTAGGGTTGAGTAAGTGCCCGCAGGAGTCTGTAGGAATCCGTGGGATTCTGTAAGGTTCCGGAGGGTTCTGCAGGGTTCCGTAGGGGCCCGTAGAGTTCCGTAGTGGCAGGTAAAGTTCCGTAGGGCCCTGTGGGGTTCTGTATGGACCTGTAGGGTTCCGTAGGGGCCTGCAGGGTTCTGTAAGTGTCCGCAGGTGTCTGTAGGGTTCCGTAGGGGTCTGTAGGGTTCCGTAGGCACCTGCTGTGTTCTGTAGGAGCCCATAGGGTTTTAGTGAGGTTCCGTTGTGTTGCTATGGGTCTTGTAGAGTGCTGTCGGGTCCTGGAGTATTCTGTAGGGTTCCAGAGGGGCTGGTAGGGTTCCGTCAAAATCTGTAGGCTTCCCTAGGGGCCCGTGGAGTCCCGTAGATTTCCGTAGGGGCTTGTAGGGTTGTGTAAGTGCCCGCAGGGGTTGGTAGGAGCTTGTAGGGTGCCATAAGTTTCCAGAGGGTAGTGTAGGGTTCCGTAGGGGCCTGTGATGTTCTCTACGGGCCTGTAGAGTCTCGTACGGTTCCGTAGGGGCCTGTAGTGTTCCCTAGGGGCCTGTAGAGTCTCGTGCGGTTCCGTAGGGGCCTGTAGATTTCCATAAGCGCCCGCAGAGGTCTGAAGGGGCCCGTACTGTTCCGTAAGGATCCATAGGGTTCCGTAGAGCTTCGTAGGTTCCCTAGAGGCCTGTAGAGTACCGCAGGAGCCAGTAGTGTTCTGTAGGGGCCCGTAAGGTTCCTTCCGTAGGGGCTGGCAGTGTTCCGTAGGGGCCTGTAGGGTTGTGTAAGTGCCCGCAGCAGTCTGTAGGAGTCTGTGGGATTCTGTAAGGTTCTGGAGGGTTCTGCAGGGTTCTGTAGGGGCCCGTAGAGTTCCGTAGTGGCTGGTAAAGTTCCGTAGGGCCCTGTGGGGTTCTGTATGGACCTGTAGGGTTCTGTAGGGGCCTGCAGGGTTCTGTAAGTGCCCGCAGGTGTCTGTAGGGTTCCGTAGGGGTCTGTAGGGTTCCGTAGGCACCTGCAGTGTTCTGTAGGAGCCCATAGGGTTTTAGTGAGGTTCCGTTGTGTTGCTAAGGGTCTTGTAGAGTGCTGTCGGGTCCTGGAGTATTCTGTAGGGTTCCAGAGGGGCTCGTAGGGTTCCGTTGAAATCTGTAGGCTTCCCTAGGGGCCCGTGGAGTCCCGTAGATTTCCGTAGGGGCCTGTAGGGTTGTGTAAGTGCCCGCAGGGGTTGGTAGGAGCTTGTAGGATTCCATAAGTTTCCAGAAAGTTGTGTAGGGTTCCGTAGGGGCCTGTAGTGTTCCCTAGGGGCCTGTAGAGTCTCGTACGGTTCCGTAGGGGCCTGTAGTGTTCCCTAGGGGCCTGTAGAGTCTCGTACGGTTCCGTAGGGTCCTGTAGGTTTCCATAAGTGCCCGCAGAGGTCTGAAGGGGCCCGTACTGTTCCGTAAGGATCCATAGGGCTCCGTAGAGCTTCGTAGGTTCCCTAGAGGCCTGTAGAGTACCGCAGGAGCCAGTAGTGTTCTGTAGCTCCCCGTAGGGTTCCTTCCATAGAGGCTGGCAGTGTTCCGTAGGGGCCTCTAGGGTTGAGTAAGTGCCCGCAGGAGTCTGTAGGAGTCTGTGGGATTCTGTAAGGTTCCGGAGGGTTCTGCAGGGTTCCGTAGGGGCCCGTAGAGTTCCGTAGTGGCTGGTAAAGTTTAGTAGGGCCCTGTGGGGTTCTGTATGGACCTGTAGGGTTCTGTAGGGGCCTGCAGGGTTCTGTAAGTGTCCGCAGGTGTCTGTAGGGTTCCGTAGGGGTCTGTAGGGTTCCGTAGGCACCTGTAGTGTTCTGTAGGAGCCCATAGGGTTTTAGTGAGGTTCCGTTGTGTTGCTATGGGTCTTGTAGAGTGCTGTCGGGTCCTGGAGTATTCTGTAGGGTTCCAGAGGGGCTGGTAGGGTTCCGTCAAAATCTGTAGGCTTCCCTAGGGGCCCGTGGAGTCCCGTAGATTTCCGTAGGGGCCTGTAGGGTTGTGTAAGTGCCCGCAGGGGTTGGTAGGAGCTTGTAGGGTTCCATAAGTTTCCAGAGGGTTGTGTAGGGTTCCGTAGGGGCCTGTGGTGTTCCCTAGGGGCCTCTAGAGTCTCGTGCAGTTCCGTAGGGTCCTGTAGGTTTCCATAAGTGCCCGCAGAGGTCTGAAGGGACCCGTACTGTTCCGTAAGGATCCATAGGGCTCCGTAGAGCTTCGTAGGTTCCCTAGAGGCCTGTAGAGTACCGCAGGAGCCAGTAGTGTTCTGTAGGGGCCCGTAAGGTTCCTTCCGTAGGGGCTGGCAGTGTTCCGTAGGGGCCTGTAGGGTTGTGTAAGTGCCCGCAGCAGTCTGTAGGAGTCTGTGGGATTCTGTAAGGTTCTGGAGGGTTCTGCAGGGTTCTGTAGGGGCCCGTAGAGTTCCGTAGTGGCTGGTAAAGTTCCGTAGGGCCCTGTGGGGTTCTGTATGGACCTGTAGGGTTCTGTAGGGGCCTGCAGGCTTCTGTAAGTGCCTGCAGGTGTCTGTAGGGTTCCGTAGGGGTCTGTAGGGTTCCGTAGGCACCTGCAGTGTTCTGTAGGAGCCCATAGGGTTTTAGTGAGGTTCCGTTGTGTTGCTAAGGGTCTTGTAGAGTGCTGTCGGGTCCTGGAGTATTCTGTAGGGTTCCAGAGGGGCTGGTAGGGTTCCGTTGAAATCTGTAGGCTTCCCTAGGGGCCCGTAGAGTCCCGTAGATTTCCGTAGGGGCCTGTAGGGTTGTGTAAGTGCCCGCAGGGGTTGGTAGGAGCTTGTAGTGTTCCATAAGTTTCCAGAGGGTTGTGTAGGGTTCCGTAGGGGCCTGTGATGTTCTCTAGGGGCCTGTAGAGTCTCGTGCAGTTCCGTAGGGTCCTGTAGGTTTCCATAAGCGCCTGCAGAGGTCTGAAGGGGCCCGTACTGTTCCGTAAGGATCCATAGGGCTCCGTAGAGCTTCGTAGGTTCCCTAGAGGCCTGTAGAGTACCGCAGGAGCCAGTAGTGTTCTATAGGGGCCCGTAGGGTTCCTTCCATAGGGGCTGGCACTGTTCCGTAGGGGCCTCTAGGGTTGAGTAAGTGCCCGCAGGAGTCTGTAGGAATCCGTGGGATTCTGTAAGGTTCTGGAGGGTTCTGCAGTGTTCCGTAGGGGCCCGTAGAGTTCCGTAGTGGCTGGTAAAGTTCCGTAGGGCCCTGTAGCGTTCCATAACTGCCTGCAAGGGTCTTTAGGCTTCCGTAGGGGCTGGTAGGGTTCCATAAAGTTCTGTGGGTTCCTGCAGAGTTCTGCAAGTGCCCGCAAGGGCCTGCAGGGGCGCACAGTGTTTCTGTCAGGTTCCGTAGAGTTCCATAGGGGCCATAGGTTTCCGTAGTGGCTGGTAGTATTCCATAGGGGTCTGTAGGGTTCCGTAGGCACCTGCAGTGTTCTGTAGGAGCCCATAGGGTTTTAGTGAGGTTCCGTTGTGTTGCTAAGGGTCTTGTAGAGTGCTGTCGGGTCCTGGAGTATTCTGTAGGGTTCCAGAGGGGCTCGTAGGGTTCCGTTGAAATCTGTAGGCTTCCCTAGGGGCCTGTAGAGTCCCGTAGATTTCCGTAGGGGCCTGTAGGGTTGTGTAAGTGGCCGCAGGAGTTGGTAGGAGCTTGTAGGGTGCCATATGTTTCCAGAGGGTTGTGTAGGCTTCCGTAGGGGCCGGTGGTGTTCCCTAGGGGCCTGTAGAGTCTCGTACAGTTCCGTAGGGTCCTGTAGGTTTCCATAAGCGCCCGCAGAGGTCTGAAGGGGCCCGTACTGTTCCGTAAGGATCCATAGGGCTCCGTAGAGCTTCGTAGGTTCCCTAGAGGCCTGTAGAGTACCGCAGGAGCCAGTAGTGTTCTGTAGCTCCCCGTAGGGTTCCTTCCATAGGGGCTGGCAGTGTTCCGTAGGGGCCTCTAGGGTTGAGTAAGTGCCCGCAGGAGTCTGTAGGAATCCGTGGGATTCTGTAAGGTTCCGGAGGGTTCTGCAGTGTTCCGTAGGGGCCTGTAGAGTTCCGTAGTGGCTGGTAAAGTTCCGTAGGGCCCTGTGGGGTTCTGTATGGACCTGTAGGGTTCCGTAGGGGCCTGCAGGGTTCTGTAAGTGTTCGCAGGTGTCGGTAGGGTTCCGTAGGGGTCTGTAGGGTTCCGTAGGCACCTGTAGTGTTCTGTAGGAGCCCATAGGGTTTTAGTGAGGTTCCGTTGTGTTGCTAAGGGTCTTGTAGAGTGCTGTCGGGTCCTGGAGTATTCTGTAGGGTTCCAGAGAGGCTGGTAGGGTTCCGTTGAAATCTGTAGGCTTCCCTAGGGGCCCGTGGAGTCCCGTAGATTTCCGTAGGGGCTTGTAGGGTTGTGTAAGTGCCCGCAGGGGTTGGTAGGAGCTTGTAGGGTGCCATAAGTTTCCAGAGGGTAGTGTAGGGTTCCGTAGGGGCCTGTAGTGTTCCCTAGGGGCCTGTAGGGTCTCGTACGCTTCCGTAGGGGCCTGTGGTGTTCTCTACGGGCCTGTAGAGTCTCGTACGGTTCCGTAGGGGCCTGTAGTGTTCCCTAGGGGCCTGTAGAGTCTCGTGCGGTTCCGTAGGGGCCTGTAGATTTTTATAAGCGCCCGCAGAGGTCTGAAGGGGCCCGTACTGTTCCGTAAGGATCCATAGGGTTCCGTAGAGCTTCGTAGGTTCCCTAGAGGCCTGTAGAGTAACGCAGGAGCCAGTAGTGTTCTGTAGGGGCCCGTAAGGTTCCTTCCGTAGGGGCTGGCAGTGTTCCGTAGGGGCCTGTAGGGTTGTGTAAGTGCCCGCAGCAGTCTGTAGGAGTCTGTGGGATTCTGTAAGGTTCTGGAGGGTTCTGCAGGGTTCTGTAGGGGCCCGTAGAGTTCCGTAGTGGCTGGTAAAGTTCCGTAGGGCCCTGTGGGGTTCTGTATGGACCTGTAGGGTTCTGTAGGGGCCTGCAGGGTTCTGTAAGTGCCCGCAGGTGTCTGTAGGGTTCCGTAGGGGCCTGTAGTGTTCCCTAGGGGCCTGTAGGGTCTCGTACGCTTCCGTAGGGGCCTGTGGTGTTCTCTACGGGCCTGTAGAGTCTCGTACGGTTCCGTAGGGGCCTGTAGTGTTCCCTAGGGGCCTGTAGAGTCTCGTGCGGTTCCGTAGGGGCCTGTAGATTTTTATAAGCGCCCGCAGAGGTCTGAAGGGGCCCGTACTGTTCCGTAAGGATCCATAGGGTTCCGTAGAGCTTCGTAGGTTCCCTAGAGGCCTGTAGAGTACCGCAGGAGCCAGTAGTGTTCTGTAGGGGCCCGTAAGGTTCCTTCCGTAGGGGCTGGCAGTGTTCCGTAGGGGCCTGTAGGGTTGTATAAGTGCCCGCAGCAGTCTGTAGGAGTCTGTGGGATTCTGTAAGGTTCTGGAGGGTTCTGCAGGGTTCTGTAGGGGCCCGTAGAGTTCCGTAGTGGCTGGTAAAGTTCCGTAGGGCCCTGTGGGGTTCTGTATGGACCTGTAGGGTTCTGTAGGGGCCTGCAGGGTTCTGTAAGTGCCCGCAGGTGTCTGTAGGGTTCCGTAGGGGTCTGTAGGGTTCCGTAGGCACCTGCAGTGTTCTGTAGGAGCCCATAGGGTTTTAGTGAGGTTCCGTTGTGTTGCTAAGGGTCTTGTAGAGTGCTGTCGGGTCCTGGAGTATTCTGTAGGGTTCCAGAGGGGCTCGTAGGGTTCCGTTGAAATCTGTAGGCTTCCCTAGGGGCCCGTAGAGTCCCGTAGATTTCCGTAGGGGCCTGTAGGGTTGTGTAAGTGCCCGCAGGGGTTGGTAGGAGCTTGTAGTGTTCCATAAGTTTCCAGAGGGTTGTGTAGGGTTCCGTAGGGGCCTGTGATGTTCTCTAGGGGCCTGTAGAGTCTCGTGCAGTTCCGTAGGGTCCTGTAGGTTTCCATAAGCGCCCGCAGAGGTCTGAAGGGGCCCGTACTGTTCCGTAAGGATCCATAGGGCTCCGTAGAGCTTCGTAGGTTCCCTAGAGGCCTGTAGAGTACCGCAGGAGCCAGTAGTGTTCTATAGGGGCCCGTAGGGTTCCTTCCATAGGGGCTGGCACTGTTCCGTAGGGGCCTCTAGGGTTGAGTAAGTGCCCGCAGGAGTCTGTAGGAATCCGTGGGATTCTGTAAGGTTCTGGAGGGTTCTGCAGTGTTCCGTAGGGGCCCGTAGAGTTCCGTAGTGGCTGGTAAAGTTCCGTAGGGCCCTGTAGCGTTCCATAACTGCCTGCAAGGGTCTTTAGGCTTCCGTAGGGGCTGGTAGGGTTCCATAAAGTTCTGTGGGTTCCTGCAGAGTTCTGCAAGTGCCCGCAAGGGCCTGCAGGGGCGCACAGTGTTTCTGTCAGGTTCCGTAGAGTTCCATAGGGGCCATAGGTTTCCGTAGTGGCTGGTAGTATTCCATAGGGGTCTGTAGGGTTCCGTAGGCACCTGCAGTGTTCTGTAGGAGCCCATAGGGTTTTAGTGAGGTTCCGTTGTGTTGCTAAGGGTCTTGTAGAGTGCTGTCGGGTCCTGGAGTATTCTGTAGGGTTCCAGAGGGGCTCGTAGGGTTCCGTTGAAATCTGTAGGCTTCCCTAGGGGCCCGTAGAGTCCCGTAGATTTCCGTAGGGGCCTGTAGGGTTGTGTAAGTGCCCGCAGGGGTTGGTAGGAGCTTGTAGTGTTCCATAAGTTTCCAGAGGGTTGTGTAGGGTTCCGTAGGGGCCTGTGATGTTCTCTAGGGGCCTGTAGAGTCTCGTGCAGTTCCGTAGGGTCCTGTAGGTTTCCATAAGCGCCCGCAGAGGTCTGAAGGGGCCCGTACTGTTCCGTAAGGATCCATAGGGCTCCGTAGAGCTTCGTAGGTTCCCTAGAGGCCTGTAGAGTACCGCAGGAGCCAGTAGTGTTCTATAGGGGCCCGTAGGGTTCCTTCCATAGGGGCTGGCACTGTTCCGTAGGGGCCTCTAGGGTTCAGTAAGTGCCCGCAGGAGTCTGTAGGAATCCGTGGGATTCTGTAAGGTTCTGGAGGGTTCTGCAGGGTTCCGTAGGGGCCCGTAGAGTTCCGTAGTGGCTGGTAAAGTTCCGTAGGGCCCTGTAGCGTTCCATAACTGCCTGCAAGGGTCTTTAGGCTTCCGTAGGGGCTGGTAGGGTTCCATAAAGTTCTGTGGGTTCCTGCAGAGTTCTGCAAGTGCCCGCAAGGGCCTGCAGGGGCGCACAGTGTTTCTGTCAGGTTCCGTAGAGTTCCATAGGGGCCATAGGTTTCCGTAGTGGCTGGTAGTATTCCATAGGGGTCTGTAGGGTTCCGTAGGCACCTGCAGTGTTCTGTAGGAGCCCATAGGGTTTTAGTGAGGTTCCGTTGTGTTGCTAAGGGTCTTGTAGAGTGCTGTCGGGTCCTGGAGTATTCTGTAGGGTTCCAGAGGGGCTCGTAGGGTTCCGTTGAAATCTGTAGGCTTCCCTAGGGGCCTGTAGAGTCCCGTAGATTTCCGTAGGGGCCTGTAGGATTGTGTAAGTGCCCGCAGGGGTTGGTAGGAGCTTGTAGGGTGCCATATGTTTCCAGAGGGTTGTGTAGGCTTCCGTAGGGGCCGGTGGTGTTCCCTAGGGGCCTGTAGAGTCTCGTGCAGTTCCGTAGGGTCCTGTAGGTTTCCATAAGCGCCCGCAGAGGTCTGAAGGGGCCCGTACTGTTCCGTAAGGATCCATAGGGCTCCGTAGAGCTTCGTAGGTTCCCTAGAGGCCTGTAGAGTACCGCAGGAGCCAGTAGTGTTCTGTAGCTCCCCGTAGGGTTCCTTCCATAGGGGCTGGCAGTGTTCCGTAGGGGCCTCTAGGGTTGAGTAAGTGCCCGCAGGAGTCTGTAGGAATCCGTGGGATTCTGTAAGGTTCCGGAGGGTTCTGCAGGGTTCCGTAGGGGCCCGTAGAGTTCCGTAGTGGCTGGTAAAGTTCCGTAGGGCCCTGTGGGGTTCTGTATGGACCTGTAGGGTTCTGTAGGGGCCTGCAGGCTTCTGTAAGTGCCCGCAGGTGTCTGTAGGGTTCCGTAGGGGTCTGTAGGGTTCCGTAGGCACCTGCAGTGTTCTGTAGGAGCCCATAGGGTTTTAGTGAGGTTCCGTTGTGTTGCTAAGGGTCTTGTAGAGTGCTGTCGGGTCCTGGAGTATTCTGTAGGGTTCCAGAGGGGCTCGTAGGGTTCCGTTGAAATCTGTAGGCTTCCCTAGGGGCCCGTAGAGTCCCGTAGATTTCCGTAGGGGCCTGTAGGGTTGTGTAAGTGCCCGCAGGGGTTGGTAGGAGCTTGTAGTGTTCCATAAGTTTCCAGAGGGTTGTGTAGGGTTCCGTAGGGGCCTGTGGTGTTCCCTAGGGGCCTGTAGAGTCTCGTACGGTTCTGTAGGGGCCTGTGGTGTTCTCTAGGGGCCTGTAGAGTCTCGTGCAGTTCTGTAGAGTCCTGTAGGTTTCCATAAGCGCCCGCAGAGGTCTGAAGGGGCCCGTACTGTTCCGTAAGGATCCATAGGGCTCCATAGAGCTTCGTAGGTTCCCTAGAGCCCTGTAGAGTACCGCAGGAGCCAGTAGTGTTCTATAGGGGCCCGTAGGGTTCCTTCCATAGGGGCTGGCACTGTTCCGTAGGGGCCTCTAGGGTTGAGTAAGTGCCCGCAGGAGTCTGTAGGAATCCGTGGGATTCTGTAAGGTTCTGGAGGGTTCTGCAGTGTTCCGTAGGGGCCCGTAGAGTTCCGTAGTGGCTGGTAAAGTTCCGTAGGGCCCTGTAGCGTTCCATAACTGCCTGCAAGGGTCTTTAGGCTTCCGTAGGGGCTGGTAGGGTTCCATAAAGTTCTGTGGGTTCCTGCAGAGTTCTGCAAGTGCCCGCAAGGGCCTGTAGGGGCGCACAGTGTTTCTGTCAGGTTCCGTAGAGTTCCGTAGGGGCCATAGGTTTCCGTAGCGGCTGGCAGTATTCCGTAGGGGTCTGTAGGGTTCCGTAGGCACCTGTAGTGTTCTGTAGGAGCCCATAGGGTTTTAGTGAGGTTCCGTTGTGTTGCTATGGGTCTTGTAGAGTGCTGTCGGGTCCTGGAGTATTCTGTAGGATTCCAGAGGGGCTGGTAGGGTTCCGTCGAAATCTGTAGGCTTCCCTAGGGGCCCGTGGAGTCCCGTAAATTTCCGTAGGGGCTTGTAGGGTTGTGTAAGTGCCCGCAGGGGTTGGTAGGAGCTTGTAGGGTGCCATAAGTTTCCAGAGGGTAGTGTAGGGTTCCGTAGGGGCCTGTAGTGTTCCCTAGGGGCCTGTAGAGTCTCGTACGGTTCCGTAGGGGCCTGTGGTGTTCCCTAGGGGCCTGTAGAGTCTCGTACGGTTCCGTAGGGGCCTGTAGTGTTCCCTAGAGGCCTGTAGAGTCTCGTGCGGTTCCGTAGGGGCCTGTAGATTTCCATAAGCGCCTGCAGAGGTCTGAAGGGGCCCGTACTGTTCCGTAAGGATCCATAGGGTTCCGTAGAGCTTCGTAGGTTCCCTAGAGGCCTGTAGAGTACCGCAGGAGCCAGTAGTGTTCTGTAGCTCCCCGTAGGGTTCCTTCCATAGGGGCTGGCAGTGTTCCGTAGGGGCCTCTAGGGTTGAGTAAGTGCCCGCAGGAGTCTGTAGGAATCCGTGGGATTCTGTAAGGTTCCGGAGGGTTCTGCAGGGTTCCGTAGGGGCCCGTAGAGTTCCGTAGTGGCTGGTAAAGTTCCGTAGGGCCCTGTGGGGTTCTGTATGGACCTGTAGGGTTCTGTAGGGGCCTGCAGGGTTCTGTAAGTGCCCGCAGGTGTCTGTAGGGTTCCGTAGGGGTCTGTAGGGTTCCGTAGGCACCTGCAGTGTTCTGTAGGAGCCCATAGGGTTTTAGTGAGGTTCCGTTGTGTTGCTAAGGGTCTTGTAGAGTGCTGTCGGGTCCTGGAGTATTCTGTAGGGTTCCAGAGGGGCTCGTAGGGTTCCGTTGAAATCTGTAGGCTTCCCTAGGGGCCCGTGGAGTCCCGTAGATTTCCGTAGGGGCCTGTAGGGTTGTGTAAGTGCCCGCAGGGGTTGGTAGGAGCTTGTAGGATTCCATAAGTTTCCAGAAAGTTGTGTAGGGTTCCGTAGGGGCCTGTAGTGTTCCCTAGGGGCCTGTAGAGTCTCATACGGTTCCGTAGGGGCCTGTAGTGTTCCCTAGGGGCCTGTAGAGTCTCGTACGGTTCCGTAGGGTCCTGTAGGTTTCCATAAGCGCCCGCAGAGGTCTGAAGGGGCCCGTACTGTTCCGTAAGGATCCATAGGGCTCCGTAGAGCTTCGTAGGTTCCCTAGAGGCCTGTAGAGTACCGCAGGAGCCAGTAGTGTTCTGTAGGGGCCCGTAAGGTTCCTTCCGTAGGGGCTGGCAGTGTTCCGTAGGGGCCTCTAGGGTTCAGTAAGTGCCCGCAGGAGTCTGTAGGAATCCGTGGGATTCTGTAAGGTTCTGGAGGGTTCTGCAGTGTTCCGTAGGGGCCCGTAGAGTTCCATAGTGACTGGTAACGTTCCCTAGGGCCCTGTACCGTTCCGTAACTGCCTGCCAGGGTCTTTAGGCTTCCGTAGGGGCTGGTAGGGTTCCATAAAGTTCTGTGGGTTCCTACAGAGTTCTGCAAGTGCCCGCAAGGGCCTGTAGGGGCCCACAGTGTTTCTGTCAGGTTCCGTAGAGTTCCGTAGGGGCCATAGGTTTCCGTAGCGGCTGGCAGTATTCCGTAGGGGTCTGTAGGGTTCCGTAGGCGCCTGCAGTGTTCTGTAGGAGCCCATAGGGTTTTAGTGAGGTTCCGTTGTGTTGCTAAGGGTCTTGTAGAGTGCTGTCGGGTCCTGGAGTATTCTGTAGGGTTCCAGAGGGGCTCGTAGGGTTCCGTTGAAATCTGTAGGCTTCCCTAGGGGCCCGTGGAGTCCCGTAGATTTCCGTAGGGGCCTGTAGGGTTGTGTAAGTGCCCGCAGGGGTTGGTAGGAGCTTGTAGGGTGCCATAAGTTTCCAGAGGGTAGTGTAGGGTTCCGTAGGGGCCTGTAGTGTTCCCTAGCGACCTGTAGAGTCTCGTACGGTTCCTTAGGGGCCTGTGGTGTTCCCCAGGGGCCTGTAGAGTCTCGTACGGTTCCGTAGGGGCCTGTAGTGTTCCCTAGAGGCCTGTAGAGTCTCGTGCGGTTCCGTAGGGGCCTGTAGATTTCCATAAGCGCCCGCAGAGGTCTGAAGGGGCCCGTACTGTTCCGTAAGGATCCATAGGGTTCCGTAGAGCTTCGTAGGTTCCCTAGAGGCCTGTAGAGTACCGCAGGAGCCAGTAGTGTTCTGTAGGGGCCCGTAAGGTTCCTTCCGTAGGGGCTGGCAGTGTTCCGTAGGGGCCTGTAGGGTTGTGTAAGTGCCCGCAGCAGTCTGTAGGAGTCTGTGGGATTCTGTAAGGTTCTGGAGGGTTCTGCAGGGTTCTGTAGGGGCCCGTAGAGTTCCGTAGTGGCTGGTAAAGTTCCGTAGGGCCCTGTGGGGTTCTGTATGGACCTGTAGGGTTCTGTAGGGGCCTGCAGGCTTCTGTAAGTGCCCGCAGGTGTCTGTAGGGTTCCGTAGGGGTCTGTAGGGTTCCGTAGGCACCTGCAGTGTTCTGTAGGAGCCCATAGGGTTTTAGTGAGGTTCCGTTGTGTTGCTAAGGGTCTTGTAGAGTGCTGTCGGGTCCTGGAGTATTCTGTAGGGTTCCAGAGGGGCTCGTAGGGTTCCGTTGAAATCTGTAGGCTTCCCTAGGGGACCGTAGAGTCCCGTAGATTTCTGTAGGGGCCTGTAGGGTTGTGTAAGTGCCCGCAGGGGTTGGTAGGAGCTTGTAGGGTGCCATAAGTTTCCAGAGGGTTGTGTAGGGTTCCGTAGGGGCCTGTGGTGTTCCCTAGGGGCCTCTAGAGTCTCGTGCAGTTCCGTAGGGTCCTGTAGGTTTCCATAAGCGCCCGCAGAGGTCTGAAGGGGCCCGTACTGTTCCGTAAGGATCCATAGGGTTCCGTAGAGCTTCGTAGGTTCCCTAGAGGCCTGTAGAGTACCGCAGGAACCAGTAGTGTTCTGTAGGGGCCCGTAAGGTTCCTTCCGTAGGGGCTGGCAGTGTTCCGTAGGGGCCTGTAGGGTTGTGTAAGTGCCCGCAGCAGTCTGTAGGAGTCTGTGGGATTCTGTAAGGTTCTGGAGGGTTCTGCAGGGTTCTGTAGGGGCCCGTAGAGTTCCGTAGTGGCTGGTAAAGTTCCTTAGGGCCCTGTGGGGTTCTGTATGGACCTGTAGGGTTCTGTAGGGGCCTGCAGGCTTCTGTAAGTGCCCGCAGGTGTCTGTAGGGTTCCGTAGGGGTCTGTAGGGTTCCGTAGGCACCTGTAGTGTTCTGTAGGAGCCCATAGGGTTTTAGTGAGGTTCCGTTGTGTTGCTAAGGGTCTTGTAGAGTGCTGTCGGGTCCTGGAGTATTCTGTAGGGTTCCAGAGGGGCTCGTAGGGTTCCGTTGAAATCTGTAGGCTTCCCTAGGGGCCTGTAGAGTCCCGTAGATTTCCGTAGGGGCCTGTAGGGTTGTGTAAGTGCCCGCAGGGGTTGGTAGGAGCTTGTAGGGTGCCATAAGTTTCCAGAGGGTAGTGTAGGGTTCCGTAGGGGCCTGTAGTGTTCCCTAGGGGCCTGTAGAGTCTCGTACGGTTCCGTAGGGGCCGGTGGTGTTCTCTACGGGCCTGTAGAGTCTCGTACGGTTCCGTAGGGGCCTGTAGTGTTCCCTAGAGGCCTGTAGAGTCTCGTGCGGTTCCGTAGGGGCCTGTAGATTTCCATAAGCGCCCGCAGAGGTCTGAAGGGGCCCGTACTGTTCCGTAAGGATCCATAGGGTTCCGTAGAGCTTCGTAGGTTCCCTAGAGGCCTGTAGAGTACCGCAGGAGCCAGTAGTGTTCTGTAGGGGCCCGTAAGGTTCCTTCCGTAGGGGCTGGCAGTGTTCCGTAGGGGCCTGTAGGGTTGTGTAAGTGCCCGCAGCAGTCTGTAGGAGTCTGTGGGATTCTGTAAGGTTCTGGAGGGTTCTGCAGGGTTCTGTAGGGGCCCGTAGAGTTCCGTAGTGGCTGGTAAAGTTCCGTAGGGCCCTGTGGGGTTCTGTATGGACCTGTAGGGTTCTGTAGGGGCCTGCAGGCTTCTGTAAGTGCCCGCAGGTGTCTGTAGGGTTCCGTAGGGGTCTGTAGGGTTCCGTAGGCACCTGCAGTGTTCTGTAGGAGCCCATAGGGTTTTAGTGAGGTTCCGTTGTGTTGCTAAGGGTCTTGTAGAGTGCTGTCGGGTCCTGGAGTATTCTGTAGGGTTCCAGAGGGGCTCGTAGGGTTCCGTTGAAATCTGTAGGGTTCCCTAGGGGCCCGTAGAGTCCCGTAGATTTCCGTAGGGGCCTGTAGGGTTGTGTAAGTGCCCGCAGGGGTTGGTAGGAGCTTGTAGTGTTCCATAAGTTTCCAGAGGGTTGTGTAGGGTTCCGTAGGGGCCTGTGGTGTTCCCTAGGGGCCTGTAGAGTCTCGTACGGTTCTGTAGGGGCCTGTGGTGTTCTCTAGGGGCCTGTAGAGTCTCGTGCAGTTCTGTAGGGTCCTGTAGGTTTCCATAAGCGCCCGCAGAGGTCTGAAGGGGCCCGTACTGTTCCGTAAGGATCCATAGGGCTCCATAGAGCTTCGTAGGTTCCCTAGAGCCCTGTAGAGTACCGCAGGAGCCAGTAGTGTTCTATAGGGGCCCGTAGGGTTCCTTCCATAGGGGCTGGCACTGTTCCGTAGGGGCCTCTAGGGTTGAGTAAGTGCCCGCAGGAGTCTGTAGGAATCCGTGGGATTCTGTAAGGTTCTGGAGGGTTCTGCAGTGTTCCGTAGGGGCCCGTAGAGTTCCGTAGTGGCTGGTAAAGTTCCGTAGGGCCCTGTAGCGTTCCATAACTGCCTGCAAGGGTCTTTAGGCTTCCGTAGGGGCTGGTAGGGTTCCATAAAGTTCTGTGGGTTCCTGCAGAGTTCTGCAAGTGCCCGCAAGGGCCTGTAGGGGCGCACAGTGTTTCTGTCAGGTTCCGTAGAGTTCCGTAGGGGCCATAGGTTTCCGTAGCGGCTGGCAGTATTCCGTAGGGGTCTGTAGGGTTCCGTAGGCACCTGTAGTGTTCTGTAGGAGCCCATAGGGTTTTAGTGAGGTTCCGTTGTGTTGCTATGGGTCTTGTAGAGTGCTGTCGGGTCCTGGAGTATTCTGTAGGATTCCAGAGGGGCTGGTAGGGTTCCGTCGAAATCTGTAGGCTTCCCTAGGGGCCCGTGGAGTCCCGTAAATTTCCGTAGGGGCTTGTAGGGTTGTGTAAGTGCCCGCAGGGGTTGGTAGGAGCTTGTAGGGTGCCATAAGTTTCCAGAGGGTAGTGTAGGGTTCCGTAGGGGCCTGTAGTGTTCCATAGGAGCCTGTAGAGTCTCGTACGGTTCCGTAGGGGCCTGTGGTGTTCTCTACGGGCCTGTAGAGTCTCGTACTGTTCCGTAGGGGCCTGTAGTGTTCCCTAGAGGCCTGTAGAGTCTCGTGCGGTTCCGTAGGGGCCTGTAGATTTCCATAAGCGCCCGCAGAGGTCTGAAGGGGCCCGTACTGTTCCGTAAGGATCCATAGGGTTCCGTAGAGCTTCGTAGGTTCCCTAGAGGCCTGTAGAGTACCGCAGGAGCCAGTAGTGTTCTGTAGCTCCCCGTAGGGTTCCTTCCATAGGGGCTGGCAGTGTTCCGTAGGGGCCTGTAGGGTTGAGTAAGTGCCCGCAGGAGTCTGTAGGAATCCGTGGGATTCTGTAAGGTTCCGGAGGGTTCTGCAGGGTTCCGTAGGGGCCCGTAGAGTTCCGTAGTGGCTGGTAAAGTTCCGTAGGGCCCTGTGGGGTTCTGTATGGACCTGTAGGGTTCTGTAGGGGCCTGCAGGGTTCTGTAAGTGCCCGCAGGTGTCTGTAGGGTTCCGTAGGGGTCTGTAGGGTTCCGTAGGCACCTGCAGTGTTCTGTAGGAGCCCATAGGGTTTTAGTGAGGTTCCGTTGTGTTGCTAAGGGTCTTGTAGAGTGCTGTCGGGTCCTGGAGTATTCTGTAGGGTTCCAGAGGGGCTCGTAGGGTTCCGTTGAAATCTGTAGGCTTCCCTAGGGGCCCGTGGAGTCCCGTAGATTTCCGTAGGGGCCTGTAGGGTTGTGTAAGTGCCCGCAGGGGTTGGTAGGAGCTTGTAGGATTCCATAAGTTTCCAGAAAGTTGTGTAGGGTTCCGTAGGGGCCTGTAGTGTTCCCTAGGGGCCTGTAGAGTCTCATACGGTTCCGTAGGGGCCTGTAGTGTTCCCTAGGGGCCTGTAGAGTCTCATACGGTTCCGTAGGGTCCTGTAGGTTTCCATAAGCGCCCGCAGAGGTCTGAAGGGGCCCGTACTGTTCCGTAAGGATCCATAGGGCTCCGTAGAGCTTCGTAGGTTCCCTAGAGGCCTGTAGAGTACCGCAGGAGCCAGTAGTGTTCTGTAGGGGCCCGTAAGGTTCCTTCCGTAGGGGCTGGCAGTGTTCCGTAGGGGCCTCTAGGGTTCAGTAAGTGCCCGCAGGAGTCTGTAGGAATCCGTGGGATTCTGTAAGGTTCTGGAGGGTTCTGCAGTGTTCCGTAGGGGCCCGTAGAGTTCCGTAGTGACTGGTAACGTTCCCTAGGGCCCTGTACCGTTCCGTAACTGCCTGCCAGGGTCTTTAGGCTTCCGTAGGGGCTGGTAGGGTTCCATAAAGTTCTGTGGGTTCCTGCAGAGTTCTGCAAGTGCCCGCAAGGGCCTGTAGGGGCCCACAGTGTTTCTGTCAGGTTCCGTAGAGTTCCGTAGGGGCCATAGGTTTCCGTAGCGGCTGGCAGTATTCCGTAGGGGTCTGTAGGGTTCCGTAGGCGCCTGCAGTGTTCTGTAGGAGCCCATAGGGTTTTAGTGAGGTTCCGTTGTGTTGCTAAGGGTCTTGTAGAGTGCTGTCGGGTCCTGGAGTATTCTGTAGGGTTCCAGAGGGGCTCGTAGGGTTCCGTTGAAATCTGTAGGCTTCCCTAGGGGCCCGTGGAGTCCCGTAGATTTCCGTAGGGGCCTGTAGGGTTGTGTAAGTGCCCGCAGGGGTTGGTAGGAGCTTGTAGGGTGCCATAAGTTTCCAGAGGGTAGTGTAGGGTTCCGTAGGGGCCTGTAGTGTTCCCTAGCGACCTGTAGAGTCTCGTACGGTTCCTTAGGGGCCTGTGGTGTTCCCCAGGGGCCTGTAGAGTCTCGTACGGTTCCGTAGGGGCCTGTAGTGTTCCCTAGAGGCCTGTAGAGTCTCGTGCGGTTCCGTAGGGGCCTGTAGATTTCCATAAGCGCCCGCAGAGGTCTGAAGGGGCCCGTACTGTTCCGTAAGGATCCATAGGGTTCCGTAGAGCTTCGTAGGTTCCCTAGAGGCCTGTAGAGTACCGCAGGAGCCAGTAGTGTTCTGTAGGGGCCCGTAAGGTTCCTTCCGTAGGGGCTGGCAGTGTTCCGTAGGGGCCTGTAGGGTTGTGTAAGTGCCCGCAGCAGTCTGTAGGAGTCTGTGGGATTCTGTAAGGTTCTGGAGGGTTCTGCAGGGTTCTGTAGGGGCCCGTAGAGTTCCGTAGTGGCTGGTAAAGTTCCGTAGGGCCCTGTGGGGTTCTGTATGGACCTGTAGGGTTCTGTAGGGGCCTGCAGGCTTCTGTAAGTGCCCGCAGGTGTCTGTAGGGTTCCGTAGGGGTCTGTAGGGTTCCGTAGGCACCTGTAGTGTTCTGTAGGAGCCCATAGGGTTTTAGTGAGGTTCCGTTGTGTTGCTATGGGTCTTGTAGAGTGCTGTCGGGTCCTGGAGTATTCTGTAGGATTCCAGAGGGGCTGGTAGGGTTCCGTCGAAATCTGTAGGCTTCCCTAGGGGCCCGTGGAGTCCCGTAAATTTCCGTAGGGGCTTGTAGGGTTGTGTAAGTGCCCGCAGGGGTTGGTAGGAGCTTGTAGGGTGCCATAAGTTTCCAGAGGGTAGTGTAGGGTTCCGTAGGGGCCTGTAGTGTTCCATAGGAGCCTGTAGAGTCTCGTACGGTTCCGTAGGGGCCTGTGGTGTTCTCTACGGGCCTGTAGAGTCTCGTACGGTTCCGTAGGGGCCTGTAGTGTTCCCTAGAGGCCTGTAGAGTCTCGTGCGGTTCCGTAGGGGCCTGTAGATTTCCATAAGCGCCCGCAGAGGTCTGAAGGGGCCCGTACTGTTCCGTAAGGATCCATAGGGTTCCGTAGAGCTTCGTAGGTTCCCTAGAGGCCTGTAGAGTACCGCAGGAGCCAGTAGTGTTCTGTAGCTCCCCGTAGGGTTCCTTCCATAGGGGCTGGCAGTGTTCCGTAGGGGCCTCTAGGGTTGAGTAAGTGCCCGCAGGAGTCTGTAGGAATCCGTGGGATTCTGTAAGGTTCCGGAGGGTTCTGCAGGGTTCCGTAGGGGCCCGTAGAGTTCCGTAGTGGCTGGTAAAGTTCCGTAGGGCCCTGTGGGGTTCTGTATGGACCTGTAGGGTTCCGTAGGGGCCTGCAGGGTTCTGTAAGTGCCCCGCAGGTGTCTGTAGGGTTCCGTAGGGGTCTGTAGGGTTCCGTAGGCACCTGCAGTGTTCTGTAGGAGCCCATAGGGTTTTAGTGAGGTTCCGTTGTGTTGCTAAGGGTCTTGTAGAGTGCTGTCGGGTCCTGGAGTATTCTGTAGGGTTCCAGAGGGGCTCGTAGGGTTCCGTTGAAATCTGTAGGCTTCCCTAGGGGCCCGTGGAGTCCCGTAGATTTCCGTAGGGGCCTGTAGGGTTGTGTAAGTGCCCGCAGGGGTTGGTAGGAGCTTGTAGGATTCCATAAGTTTCCAGAAAGTTGTGTAGGGTTCCGTAGGGGCCTGTAGTGTTCCCTAGGGGCCTGTAGAGTCTCATACGGTTCCGTAGGGGCCTGTAGTGTTCCCTAGGGGCCTGTAGAGTCTCGTACGGTTCCGTAGGGTCCTGTAGGTTTCCATAAGCGCCCGCAGAGGTCTGAAGGGGCCCGTACTGTTCCGTAAGGATCCATAGGGCTCCGTAGAGCTTCGTAGGTTCCCTAGAGGCCTGTAGAGTACCGCAGGAGCCAGTAGTGTTCTGTAGGGGCCCGTAAGGTTCCTTCCGTAGGGGCTGGCAGTGTTCCGTAGGGGCCTCTAGGGTTCAGTAAGTGCCCGCAGGAGTCTGTAGGAATCCGTGGGATTCTGTAAGGTTCTGGAGGGTTCTGCAGTGTTCCGTAGGGGCCCGTAGAGTTCCGTAGTGACTGGTAACGTTCCCTAGGGCCCTGTACCGTTCCGTAACTGCCTGCCAGGGTCTTTAGGCTTCCGTAGGGGCTGGTAGGGTTCCATAAAGTTCTGTGGGTTCCTGCAGAGTTCTGCAAGTGCCCGCAAGGGCCTGTAGGGGCCCACAGTGTTTCTGTCAGGTTCCGTAGAGTTCCGTAGGGGCCATAGGTTTCCGTAGCGGCTGGCAGTATTCCGTAGGGGTCTGTAGGGTTCCGTAGGCGCCTGCAGTGTTCTGTAGGAGCCCATAGGGTTTTAGTGAGGTTCCGTTGTGTTGCTAAGGGTCTTGT
The DNA here is from genome assembly GCF_964106895.1 of Numenius arquata. Classification (NCBI taxonomy): domain Eukaryota; kingdom Metazoa; phylum Chordata; class Aves; order Charadriiformes; family Scolopacidae; genus Numenius; species Numenius arquata. Next base: position 57,042 of record NW_027415492.1, read on the forward strand.
AGAGTGCTGTCGGGTCCTGGAGTATTCTGTAGGGTTCCAGAGGGGCTCGTAGGGTTCCGTTGAAATCTGTAGGCTTCCCTAGGGGCCCGTGGAGTCCCGTAGATTTCCGTAGGGGCCTGTAGGGTTGTGTAAGTGCCCGCAGGGGTTGGTAGGAGCTTGTAGGGTGCCATAAGTTTCCAGAGGGTAGTGTAGGGTTCCGTAGGGGCCTGTAGTGTTCCCTAGCGACCTGTAGAGTCTCGTACGGTTCCTTAGGGGCCTGTGGTGTTCCCCAGGGGCCTGTAGAGTCTCGTACGGTTCCGTAGGGGCCTGTAGTGTTCCCTAGAGGCCTGTAGAGTCTCGTGCGGTTCCGTAGGGGCCTGTAGATTTCCATAAGCGCCCGCAGAGGTCTGAAGGGGCCCGTACTGTTCCGTAAGGATCCATAGGGTTCCGTAGAGCTTCGTAGGTTCCCTAGAGGCCTGTAGAGTACCGCAGGAGCCAGTAGTGTTCTGTAGGGGCCCGTAAGGTTCCTTCCGTAGGGGCTGGCAGTGTTCCGTAGGGGCCTGTAGGGTTGTGTAAGTGCCCGCAGCAGTCTGTAGGAGTCTGTGGGATTCTGTAAGGTTCTGGAGGGTTCTGCAGGGTTCTGTAGGGGCCCGTAGAGTTCCGTAGTGGCTGGTAAAGTTCCGTAGGGCCCTGTGGGGTTCTGTATGGACCTGTAGGGTTCTGTAGGGGCCTGCAGGGTTCTGTAAGTGCCCGCAGGTGTCTGTAGGGTTCCGTAGGGGTCTGTAGGGTTCCGTAGGCACCTGCAGTGTTCTGTAGGAGCCCATAGGGTTTTCGTGAGGTTCCGTTGTGTTGCTAAGGGTCTTGTAGAGTGCTGTCGGGTCCTGGAGTATTCTGTAGGGTTCCAGAGGGGCTCGTAGGGTTCCGTTGAAATCTGTAGGCTTCCCTAGGGGACCGTAGAGTCCCGTAGATTTCTGTAGGGGCCTGTAGGGTTGTGTAAGTGCCCGCAGGGGTTGGTAGGAGCTTGTAGGGTGCCATAAGTTTCCAGAGGGTTGTGTAGGGTTCCGTAGGGGCCTGTGGTGTTCCCTAGGGGCCTCTAGAGTCTCGTGCAGTTCCGTAGGGTCCTGTAGGTTTCCATAAGCGCCCGCAGAGGTCTGAAGGGGCCCGTACTGTTCCGTAAGGATCCATAGGGTTCTGTAGAGCTTCGTAGGTTCCCTAGAGGCCTGTAGAGTACCGCAGGAGCCAGTAGTGTTCTGTAGGGGCCCGTAAGGTTCCTTCCGTAGGGGCTGGCAGTGTTCCGTAGGGGCCTGTAGGGTTGTGTAAGTGCCCGCAGCAGTCTGTAGGAGTCTGTGGGATTCTGTAAGGTTCTGGAGGGTTCTGCAGGGTTCTGTAGGGGCCCGTAGAGTTCCGTAGTGGCTGGTAAAGTTCCTTAGGGCCCTGTGGGGTTCTGTATGGACCTGTAGGGTTCTGTAGGGGCCTGCAGGCTTCTGTAAGTGCCCGCAGGTGTCTGTAGGGTTCCGTAGGGGTCTGTAGGGTTCCGTAGGCACCTGTAGTGTTCTGTAGGAGCCCATAGGGTTTTAGTGAGGTTCCGTTGTGTTGCTAAGGGTCTTGTAGAGTGCTGTCGGGTCCTGGAGTATTCTGTAGGGTTCCAGAGGGGCTCGTAGGGTTCCGTTGAAATCTGTAGGCTTCCCTAGGGGCCTGTAGAGTCCCGTAGATTTCCGTAGGGGCCTGTAGGGTTGTGTAAGTGCCCGCAGGGGTTGGTAGGAGCTTGTAGGGTGCCATAAGTTTCCAGAGGGTAGTGTAGGGTTCCGTAGGGGCCTGTAGTGTTCCCTAGGGGCCTGTAGAGTCTCGTACGGTTCCGTAGGGGCCTGTGGTGTTCTCTACGGGCCTGTAGAGTCTCGTACGGTTCCGTAGGGGCCTGTAGTGTTCCCTAGAGGCCTGTAGAGTCTCGTGCGGTTCCGTAGGGGCCTGTAGATTTCCATAAGCGCCCGCAGAGGTCTGAAGGGGCCCGTACTGTTCCGTAAGGATCCATAGGGTTCCGTAGAGCTTCGTAGGTTCCCTAGAGGCCTGTAGAGTACCGCAGGAGCCAGTAGTGTTCTGTAGGGGCCCGTAAGGTTCCTTCCGTAGGGGCTGGCAGTGTTCCGTAGGGGCCTGTAGGGTTGTGTAAGTGCCCGCAGCAGTCTGTAGGAGTCTGTGGGATTCTGTAAGGTTCTGGAGGGTTCTGCAGGGTTCTGTAGGGGCCCGTAGAGTTCCGTAGTGGCTGGTAAAGTTCCGTAGGGCCCTGTGGGGTTCTGTATGGACCTGTAGGGTTCTGTAGGGGCCTGCAGGGTTCTGTAAGTGCCCGCAGGTGTCTGTAGGGTTCCGTAGGGGTCTGTAGGGTTCCGTAGGCACCTGCAGTGTTCTGTAGGAGCCCATAGGGTTTTCGTGAGGTTCCGTTGTGTTGCTAAGGGTCTTGTAGAGTGCTGTCGGGTCCTGGAGTATTCTGTAGGGTTCCAGAGGGGCTGGTAGGGTTCCGTTGAAATCTGTAGGCTTCCCTAGGGGCCCGTGGAGTCCCGTAGATTTCCGTAGGGGCCTGTAGGGTTGTGTAAGTGCCCGCAGGGGTTGGTAGGAGCTTGTAGGGTTCCATAAGTTTCCAGAGGGTAGTGTAGGGTTCCGTAGGGGCCGGTGGTGTTCCCTAGGGGCCTCTAGAGTCTCGTACGGTTCCGTAGGGGCCTGTAGTGTTCCCTAGGGGCCTGTAGAGTCTCGTACGGTTCCGTAGGGTCCTGTAGGTTTCCATAAGCGCCCGCAGAGGTCTGAAGGGGCCCGTACTGTTCCGTAAGGATCCATAGGGCTCCGTAGAGCTTCGTATGTTCCCTAGAGGCCTGTAGAGTACCGCAGGAGCCAGTAGTGTTCTGTAGGGGCCCGTAAGGTTCCTTCCGTAGGGGCTGGCAGTGTTCCGTAGGGGCCTCTAGGGTTCAGTAAGTGCCCGCAGAAGTCTGTAGGAATCCGTGGGATTCTGTAAGGTTCTGGAGGGTTCTGCAGGGTTCCGTAGGGGCCCGTAGAGTTCCGTAGTGACTGGTAACGTTCCCTAGGGCCCTGTACCGTTCCGTAACTGCCTGCAAGGGTCTTTAGGCTTCCGTAGGGGCTGGTAGGGTTCCATAAAGTTCCGTGGGTTCCTGCAGAGTTCTGCAAGTGCCCGCAAGGGCCTGTAGGGGTGCACAGTGTTTCTGTCAGGTTCCGTAGAGTTCCGTAGGGGCCATAGGTTTCCGTAGCGGCTGGCAGTATTCCGTAGGGGTCTGTAGGGTTCCGTAGGCGCCTGCAGTGTTCTGTAGGAGCCCATAGGGTTTTAGTGAGGTTCCGTTGTGTTGCTAAGGGTCTTGTAGAGTGCTGTCGGGTCCTGGAGTATTCTGTAGGGTTCCAGAGGGGCTGGTAGGGTTCCGTTGAAATCTGTAGGCTTCCCTAGGGGCCCGTGGAGTCCCGTAGATTTCCGTAGGGGCCTGTAGGGTTGTGTAAGTGCCCGCAGGGGTTGGTAGGAGCTTGTAGGGTGCCATAAGTTTCCAGAGGGTAGTGTAGGGTTCCGTAGGGGCCTGTAGTGTTCCCTAGCGACCTGTAGAGTCTCGTACGGTTCCTTAGGGGCCTGTGGTGTTCCCCAGGGGCCTGTAGAGTCTTGTACGGTTCCGTAGGGGCCTGTAGTGTTCCCTAGGGGCCTGTAGAGTCTCGTGCGGTTCCGTAGGGGCCTGTAGATTTCCATAAGTGCCCGCAGAGGTCTGAAGGGGCCCGTACTGTTCCGTAAGGATCCATAGGGTTCCGTAGAGCTTCGTAGGTTCCCTAGAGGCCTGTAGAGTACCGCAGGAGCCAGTAGTGTTCTGTAGCTCCCCGTAGGGTTCCTTCCATAGGGGCTGGCAGTGTTCCGTAGGGGCCTCTAGGGTTGAGTAAGTGCCCGCAGGAGTCTGTAGGAATCCGTGGGATTCTGTAAGGTTCCGGAGGGTTCTGCAGGGTTCCGTAGGGGCCCGTAGAGTTCCGTAGTGGCTGGTAAAGTTCCGTAGGGCCCTGTGGGGTTCTGTATGGACCTGTAGGGTTCCGTAGGGGCCTGCAGGGTTCTGTAAGTGCCCGCAGGTGTCTGTAGGGTTCCGTAGGGGTCTGTAGGGTTCCGTAGGCACCTGCAGTGTTCTGTAGGAGCCCATAGGGTTTTAGTGAGGTTCCGTTGTGTTGCTAAGGGTCTTGTAGAGTGCTGTCGGGTCCTGGAGTATTCTGTAGGGTTCCAGAGGGGCTCGTAGGGTTCCGTTGAAATCTGTAGGCTTCCCTAGGGGCCCGTGGAGTCCCGTAGATTTCCGTAGGGGCCTGTAGGGTTGTGTAAGTGCCCGCAGGGGTTGGTAGGAGCTTGTAGGATTCCATAAGTTTCCAGAAAGTTGTGTAGGGTTCCGTAGGGGCCTGTAGTGTTCCCTAGGGGCCTGTAGAGTCTCATACGGTTCCGTAGGGGCCTGTAGTGTTCCCTAGGGGCCTGTAGAGTCTCGTACGGTTCCGTAGGGTCCTGTAGGTTTCCATAAGCGCCCGCAGAGGTCTGAAGGGGCCCGTACTGTTCCGTAAGGATCCATAGGGCTCCGTAGAGCTTCGTAGGTTCCCTAGAGGCCTGTAGAGTACCGCAGGAGCCAGTAGTGTTCTGTAGGGGCCCGTAAGGTTCCTTCCGTAGGGGCTGGCAGTGTTCCGTAGGGGCCTCTAGGGTTCAGTAAGTGCCCGCAGGAGTCTGTAGGAATCCGTGGGATTCTGTAAGGTTCTGGAGGGTTCTGCAGTGTTCCGTAGGGGCCCGTAGAGTTCCGTAGTGACTGGTAACGTTCCCTAGGGCCCTGTACCGTTTTGTAACTGCCTGCCAGGGTCTTTAGGCTTCCGTAGGGGCTGGTAGGGTTCCATAAAGTTCTGTGGGTTCCTGCAGAGTTCTGCAAGTGCCCGCAAGGGCCTGTAGGGGCCCACAGTGTTTCTGTCAGGTTCCGTAGAGTTCCGTAGGGGCCATAGGTTTCCGTAGCGGCTGGCAGTATTCCGTAGGGGTCTGTAGGGTTCCGTAGGCGCCTGCAGTGTTCTGTAGGAGCCCATAGGGTTTTAGTGAGGTTCCGTTGTGTTGCTAAGGGTCTTGTAGAGTGCTGTCGGGTCCTGGAGTATTCTGTAGGGTTCCAGAGGGGCTCGTAGGGTTCCGTTGAAATCTGTAGGCTTCCCTAGGGGCCCGTGGAGTCCCGTAGATTTCCGTAGGGGCCTGTAGGGTTGTGTAAGTGCCCGCAGGGGTTGGTAGGAGCTTGTAGGGTGCCATAAGTTTCCAGAGGGTAGTGTAGGGTTCCGTAGGGGCCTGTAGTGTTCCCTAGCGACCTGTAGAGTCTCGTACGGTTCCTTAGGGGCCTGTGGTGTTCCCCAGGGGCCTGTAGAGTCTCGTACGGTTCCGTAGGGGCCTGTAGTGTTCCCTAGAGGCCTGTAGAGTCTCGTGCGGTTCCGTAGGGGCCTGTAGATTTCCATAAGCGCCCGCAGAGGTCTGAAGGGGCCCGTACTGTTCCGTAAGGATCCATAGGGTTCCGTAGAGCTTCGTAGGTTCCCTAGAGGCCTGTAGAGTACCGCAGGAGCCAGTAGTGTTCTGTAGGGGCCCGTAAGGTTCCTTCCGTAGGGGCTGGCAGTGTTCCGTAGGGGCCTGTAGGGTTGTGTAAGTGCCCGCAGCAGTCTGTAGGAGTCTGTGGGATTCTGTAAGGTTCTGGAGGGTTCTGCAGGGTTCTGTAGGGGCCCGTAGAGTTCCGTAGTGGCTGGTAAAGTTCCGTAGGGCCCTGTGGGGTTCTGTATGGACCTGTAGGGTTCTGTAGGGGCCTGCAGGGTTCTGTAAGTGCCCGCAGGTGTCTGTAGGGTTCCGTAGGGGTCTGTAGGGTTCCGTAGGCACCTGCAGTGTTCTGTAGGAGCCCATAGGGTTTTCGTGAGGTTCCGTTGTGTTGCTAAGGGTCTTGTAGAGTGCTGTCGGGTCCTGGAGTATTCTGTAGGGTTCCAGAGGGGCTCGTAGGGTTCCGTTGAAATCTGTAGGCTTCCCTAGGGGCCCGTGGAGTCCCGTAGATTTCCGTAGGGGCCTGTAGGGTTGTGTAAGTGCCCGCAGGGGTTGGTAGGAGCTTGTAGGGTTCCATAAGTTTCCAGAGGGTAGTGTAGGGTTCCGTAGGGGCCGGTGGTGTTCCCTAGGGGCCTCTAGAGTCTCGTACGGTTCCGTAGGGTCCTGTAGGTTTCCATAAGCGCCCGCAGAGGTCTGAAGGGGCCCGTACTGTTCCGTAAGGATCCATAGGGCTCCGTAGAGCTTCTTAGGTTCCCTAGAGGCCTGTAGAGTACCGCAGTAGCCAGTAGTGTTCTGTAGGGGCCCGTAAGGTTCCTTCCGTAGGGGCTGGCAGTGTTCCGTAGGGGCCTCTAGGGTTGAGTAAGTGCCCGCAGGAGTCTGTAGGAATCCGTGGGATTCTGTAAGGTTCTGGAGGGTTCTGCAGTGTTCCGTAGGGGCCCGTAGAGTTCCGTAGTGACTGGTAACGTTCCCTAGGGCCCTGTACCGTTCCGTAACTGCCTGCCAGGGTCTTTAGGCTTCCGTAGGGGCTGGTAGGGTTCCATAAAGTTCCGTGGGTTCCTGCAGAGTTCTGCAAGTGCCCGCAAGGGCCTGTAGGGGCGCACAGTGTTTCTGTCAGGTTCCGTAGAGTTCCGTAGGGGCCATAGGTTTCCGTAGCGGCTGGCAGTATTCCGTAGGGGTCTGTAGGGTTCCGTAGGCACCTGTAGTGTTCTGTAGGAGCCCATAGGGTTTTAGTGAGGTTCCGTTGTGTTGCTAAGGGTCTTGTAGAGTGCTGTCGGGTCCTGGAGTATTCTGTAGGGTTCCAGAGGGGCTCGTAGGGTTCCGTTGAAATCTGTAGGCTTCCCTAGGGGCCCGTGGAGTCCCGTAGATTTCCGTAGGGGCCTGTAGGGTTGTGTAAGTGCCCGCAGGGGTTGGTAGGAGCTTGTAGGATTCCATAAGTTTCCAGAAAGTTGTGTAGGGTTCCGTAGGGGCCTGTAGTGTTCCCTAGGGGCCTGTAGAGTCTCGTACGGTTCCGTAGGGGCCTGTAGTGTTCCCTAGGGGCCTGTAGAGTCTCGTACGGTTCCGTAGGGTCCTGTAGGTTTCCATAAGCGCCCGCAGAGGTCTGAAGGGGCCCGTACTGTTCCGTAAGGATCCATAGGGCTCCGTAGAGCTTCGTATGTTCCCTAGAGGCCTGTAGAGTACCGCAGGAGCCAGTAGTGTTCTGTAGGGGCCCGTAAGGTTCCTTCCGTAGGGGCTGGCAGTGTTCCGTAGGGGCCTCTAGGGTTCAGTAAGTGCCCGCAGAAGTCTGTAGGAATCCGTGGGATTCTGTAAGGTTCTGGAGGGTTCTGCAGGGTTCCGTAGGGGCCCGTAGAGTTCCGTAGTGACTGGTAACGTTCCCTAGGGCCCTGTACCGTTCCGTAACTGCCTGCCAGGGTCTTTAGGCTTCCGTAGGGGCTGGTAGGGTTCCATAAAGTTCCGTGGGTTCCTGCAGAGTTCTGCAAGTGCCCGCAAGGGCCTGTAGGGGCGCACAGTGTTTCTGTCAGGTTCCGTAGAGTTCCGTAGGGGCCATAGGTTTCCGTAGCGGCTGGCAGTATTCCGTAGGGGTCTGTAGGGTTCCGTAGGCGCCTGCAGTGTTCTGTAGGAGCCCATAGGGTTTTAGTGAGGTTCCGTTGTGTTGCTAAGGGTCTTGTAGAGTGCTGTCGGGTCCTGGAGTATTCTGTAGGGTTCCAGAGGGGCTGGTAGGGTTCCGTTGAAATCTGTAGGCTTCCCTAGGGGCCCGTGGAGTCCCGTAGATTTCCGTAGGGGCCTGTAGGGTTGTGTAAGTGCCCGCAGGGGTTGGTAGGAGCTTGTAGGGTGCCATAAGTTTCCAGAGGGTAGTGTAGGGTTCCGTAGGGGCCTGTAGTGTTCCCTAGCGACCTGTAGAGTCTCGTACGGTTCCTTAGGGGCCTGTGGTGTTCCCCAGGGGCCTGTAGAGTCTCGTACGGTTCCGTAGGGGCCTGTAGTGTTCCCTAGGGGTCTGTAGAGTCTCGTGCGGTTCCGTAGGGGCCTGTAGATTTCCATAAGTGCCCGCAGAGGTCTGAAGGGGCCCGTACTGTTCCGTAAGGATCCATAGGGTTCCGTAGAGCTTCGTAGGTTCCCTAGAGGCCTGTAGAGTACCGCAGGAGCCAGTAGTGTTCTGTAGGGGCCCGTAAGGTTCCTTCCGTAGGGGCTGGCAGTGTTCCGTAGGGGCCTGTAGGGTTGTGTAAGTGCCCGCAGGAGTCTGTAGGAGTCTGTGGGATTCTGTAAGGTTCTGGAGGGTTCTGCAGGGTTCTGTAGGGGCCCGTAGAGTTCCGTAGTGGCTGGTAAAGTTCCGTAGGGCCCTGTGTGGTTCTGTATGGACCTGTAGGGTTCTGTAGGGGCCTGCAGGGTTCTGTAAGTGCCCGCAGGTGTCTGTAGGGTTCCGTAGGGGTCTGTAGGGTTCCGTAGGCACCTGCAGTGTTCTGTAGGAGCCCATAGGGTTTTAGTGAGGTTCCGTTGTGTTGCTAAGGGTCTTGTAGAGTGCTGTCGGGTCCTGGAGTATTCTGTAGGGTTCCAGAGGGGCTGGTAGGGTTCCGTTGAAATCTGTAGGCTTCCCTAGGGGACCGTAGAGTCCCGTAGATTTCCGTAGGGGCCTGTAGGGTTGTGTAAGTGCCCGCAGGGGTTGGTAGGAGCTTGTAGGGTGCCATAAGTTTCCAGAGGGTTGTGTAGGGTTCCGTAGGGGCCTGTGATGTTCCCTAGGGGCCTCTAGAGTCTCGTGCAGTTCCGTAGGGTCCTGTAGGTTTCCATAAGCGCCCCCAGAGGTCTGAAGGGGCCCGTACTGTTCCGTAAGGATCCATAGGGCTCCGTAGAGCTTCGTAGGTTCCCTAGAGGCCTGTAGAGTACCGCAGGAACCAGTAGTGTTCTGTAGGGGCCCGTAAGGTTCCTTCCGTAGGGGCTGGCAGTGTTCCGTAGGGGCCTGTAGGGTTGTGTAAGTGCCCGCAGCAGTCTGTAGGAGTCTGTGGGATTCTGTAAGGTTCTGGAGGGTTCTGCAGGGTTCTGTAGGGGCCCGTAGAGTTCCGTAGTGGCTGGTAAAGTTCCGTAGGGCCCTGTGGGGTTCTGTATGGACCTGTAGGGTTCTGTAGGGGCCTGCAGGGTTCTGTAAGTGCCCGCAGGTGTCTGTAGGGTTCCGTAGGGGTCTGTAGGGTTCCGTAGGCACCTGTAGTGTTCTGTAGGAGCCCATAGGGTTTTAGTGAGGTTCCGTTGTGTTGCTAAGGGTCTTGTAGAGTGCTGTCGGGTCCTGGAGTATTCTGTAGGGTTCCAGAGGGGCTCGTAGGGTTCCGTTGAAATCTGTAGGCTTCCCTAGGGGCCTGTAGAGTCCCGTAGATTTCCGTAGGGGCCTGTAGGGTTGTGTAAGTGCCCGCAGGGGTTGGTAGGAGCTTGTAGGGTGCCATAAGTTTCCAGAGGGTAGTGTAGGGTTCCGTAGGGGCCTGTAGTGTTCCCTAGGGGCCTGTAGAGTCTCGTACGGTTCCGTAGGGGCCTGTGGTGTTCTCTACGGGCCTGTAGAGTCTCGTACGGTTCCGTAGGGGCCTGTAGTGTTCCCTAGAGGCCTGTAGAGTCTCGTGCGGTTCCGTAGGGGCCTGTAGATTTCCATAAGCGCCCGCAGAGGTCTGAAGGGGCCCGTACTGTTCCGTAAGGATCCATAGGGCTCCGTAGAGCTTCGTAGGTTCCCTAGAGGCCTGTAGAGTACCGCAGGAACCAGTAGTGTTCTGTAGGGGCCCGTAAGGTTCCTTCCGTAGGGGCTGGCAGTGTTCCGTAGGGGCCTCTAGGGTTCAGTAAGTGCCCGCAGGAGTCTGTAGGAATCCGTGGGATTCTGTAAGGTTCTGGAGGGTTCTGCAGGGTTCCGTAGGGGCCCGTAGAGTTCCGTAGTGACTGGTAACGTTCCCTAGGGCCCTGTACCGTTCCGTAACTGCCTGCCAGGGTCTTTAGGCTTCCGTAGGGGCTGGTAGGGTTCCATAAAGTTCCGTGGGTTCCTGCAGAGTTCTGCAAGTGCCCGCAAGGGCCTGTAGGGGCCCACAGTGTTTCTGTCAGGTTCCGTAGAGTTCCGTAGGGGCCATAGGTTTCCGTAGCGGCTGGCAGTATTCCGTAGGGGTCTGTAGGGTTCCGTAGGCGCCTGCAGTGTTCTGTAGGAGCCCATAGGGTTTTAGTGAGGTTCCGTTGTGTTGCTAAGGGTCTTGTAGAGTGCTGTCGGGTCCTGGAGTATTCTGTAGGGTTCCAGAGGGGCTCGTAGGGTTCCGTTGAAATCTGTAGGCTTCCCTAGGGGCCCGTGGAGTCCCGTAGATTTCCGTAGGGGCCTGTAGGGTTGTGTAAGTGCCCGCAGGGGTTGGTAGGAGCTTGTAGGGTGCCATAAGTTTCCAGAGGGTAGTGTAGGGTTCCGTAGGGGCCTGTAGTGTTCCCTAGCGACCTGTAGAGTCTCGTACGGTTCCTTAGGGGCCTGTGGTGTTCCCCAGGGGCCTGTAGAGTCTCGTACGGTTCCGTAGGGGCCTGTAGTGTTCCCTAGAGGCCTGTAGAGTCTCGTGCGGTTCCGTAGGGGCCTGTAGATTTCCATAAGCGCCCGCAGAGGTCTGAAGGGGCCCGTACTGTTCCGTAAGGATCCATAGGGTTCCGTAGAGCTTCGTAGGTTCCCTAGAGGCCTGTAGAGTACCGCAGGAGCCAGTAGTGTTCTGTAGGGGCCCGTAAGGTTCCTTCCGTAGGGGCTGGCAGTGTTCCGTAGGGGCCTGTAGGGTTGTGTAAGTGCCCGCAGCAGTCTGTAGGAGTCTGTGGGATTCTGTAAGGTTCTGGAGGGTTCTGCAGGGTTCTGTAGGGGCCCGTAGAGTTCCGTAGTGGCTGGTAAAGTTCCGTAGGGCCCTGTGGGGTTCTGTATGGACCTGTAGGGTTCTGTAGGGGCCTGCAGGGTTCTGTAAGTGCCCGCAGGTGTCTGTAGGGTTCCGTAGGGGTCTGTAGGGTTCCGTAGGCACCTGCAGTGTTCTGTAGGAGCCCATAGGGTTTTAGTGAGGTTCCGTTGTGTTGCTAAGGGTCTTGTAGAGTGCTGTCGGGTCCTGGAGTATTCTGTAGGGTTCCAGAGGGGCTCGTAGGGTTCCGTTGAAATCTGTAGGCTTCCCTAGGGGCCCGTGGAGTCCCGTAGATTTCCGTAGGGGCCTGTAGGGTTGTGTAAGTGCCCGCAGGGGTTGGTAGGAGCTTGTAGGGTTCCATAAGTTTCCAGAGGGTAGTGTAGGGTTCCGTAGGGGCCTGTGGTGTTCCCTAGGGGCCTCTAGAGTCTCGTGCAGTTCCGTAGGGTCCTGTAGGTTTCCATAAGCGCCCGCAGAGGTCTGAAGGGGCCCGTACTGTTCCGTAAGGATCCATAGGGCTCCGTAGAGCTTCTTAGGTTCCCTAGAGGCCTGTAGAGTACCGCAGGAGCCAGTAGTGTTCTGTAGGGGCCCGTAAGGTTCCTTCCGTAGGGGCTGGCAGTGTTCCGTAGGGGCCTCTAGGGTTCAGTAAGTGCCCGCAGAAGTCTGTAGGAATCCGTGGGATTCTGTAAGGTTCTGGAGGGTTCTGCAGGGTTCCGTAGGGGCCCGTAGAGTTCCGTAGTGACTGGTAACGTTCCCTAGGGCCCTGTACCGTTCCGTAACTGCCTGCAAGGGTCTTTAGGCTTCCGTAGGGGCTGGTAGGGTTCCATAAAGTTCCGTGGGTTCCTGCAGAGTTCTGCAAGTGCCCGCAAGGGCCTGTAGGGGCCCACAGTGTTTCTGTCAGGTTCCGTAGAGTTCCGTAGGGGCCATAGGTTTCCGTAGCGGCTGGCAGTATTCCGTAGGGGTCTGTAGGGTTCCGTAGGCGCCTGCAGTGTTCTGTAGGAGCCCATAGGGTTTTAGTGAGGTTCCGTTGTGTTGCTAAGGGTCTTGTAGAGTGCTGTCGGGTCCTGGAGTATTCTGTAGGGTTCCAGAGGGGCTGGTAGGGTTCCGTTGAAATCTGTAGGCTTCCCTAGGGGCCCGTGGAGTCCCGTAGATTTCCGTAGGGGCCTGTAGGGTTGTGTAAGTGCCCGCAGGGGTTGGTAGGAGCTTGTAGGGTGCCATAAGTTTCCAGAGGGTTGTGTAGGGTTCCGTAGGGGCCTGTGATGTTCCCTAGGGGCCTCTAGAGTCTCGTGCAGTTCCGTAGGGTCCTGTAGGTTTCCATAAGCGCCCGCAGAGGTCTGAAGGGGCCCGTACTGTTCCGTAAGGATCCATAGGGCTCCGTAGAGCTTCGTAGGTTCCCTAGAGGCCTGTAGAGTACCGCAGGAACCAGTAGTGTTCTGTAGGGGCCCGTAAGGTTCCTTCCGTAGGGGCTGGCAGTGTTCCGTAGGGGCCTCTAGGGTTCAGTAAGTGCCCGCAGGAGTCTGTAGGAATCCGTGGGATTCTGTAAGGTTCTGGAGGGTTCTGCAGTGTTCCGTAGGGGCCCGTAGAGTTCCGTAGTGACTGGTAACGTTCCCTAGGGCCCTGTACCGTTCCGTAACTGCCTGCCAGGGTCTTTAGGCTTCCGTAGGGGCTGGTAGGGTTCCATAAAGTTCCGTGGGTTCCTGCAGAGTTCTGCAAGTGCCCGCAAGGGCCTGTAGGGGCCCACAGTGTTTCTGTCAGGTTCCGTAGAGTTCCGTAGGGGCCATAGGTTTCCGTAGCGGCTGGCAGTATTCCGTAGGGGTCTGTAGGGTTCCGTAGGCGCCTGCAGTGTTCTGTAGGAGCCCACAGGGTTTTAGTGAGGTTCCGTTGTGTTGCTAAGGGTCTTGTAGAGTGCTGTCGGGTCCTGGAGTATTCTGTAGGGTTCCAGAGGGGCTCGTAGGGTTCCGTTGAAATCTGTAGGCTTCCCTAGGGGCCCGTGGAGTCCCGTAGATTTCCGTAGGGGCCTGTAGGGTTGTGTAAGTGCCCGCAGGGGTTGGTAGGAGCTTGTAGGGTGCCATAAGTTTCCAGAGGGTAGTGTAGGGTTCCGTAGGGGCCTGTAGTGTTCCCTAGCGACCTGTAGAGTCTCGTACGGTTCCTTAGGGGCCTGTGGTGTTCCCCAGGGGCCTGTAGAGTCTCGTACGCTTCCGTAGGGGCCTGTAGTGTTCCCTAGAGGCCTGTAGAGTCTCGTGCGGTTCCGTAGGGGCCTGTAGATTTCCATAAGCGCCCGCAGAGGTCTGAAGGGGCCCGTACTGTTCCGTAAGGATCCATAGGGTTCCGTAGAGCTTCGTAGGTTCCCTAGAGGCCTGTAGAGTACCGCAGGAGCCAGTAGTGTTCTGTAGGGGCCCGTAAGGTTCCTTCCGTAGGGGCTGGCAGTGTTCCGTAGGGGCCTGTAGGGTTGTGTAAGTGCCCGCAGCAGTCTGTAGGAGTCTGTGGGATTCTGTAAGGTTCTGGAGGGTTCTGCAGGGTTCTGTAGGGGCCCGTAGAGTTCCGTAGTGGCTGGTAAAGTTCCGTAGGGCCCTGTGGGGTTCTGTATGGACCTGTAGGGTTCTGTAGGGGCCTGCAGGGTTCTGTAAGTGCCCGCAGGTGTCTGTAGGGTTCCGTAGGGGTCTGTAGGGTTCCGTAGGCACCTGCAGTGTTCTGTAGGAGCCCATAGGGTTTTAGTGAGGTTCCGTTGTGTTGCTAAGGGTCTTGTAGAGTGCTGTCGGGTCCTGGAGTATTCTGTAGGGTTCCAGAGGGGCTCGTAGGGTTCCGTTGAAATCTGTAGGCTTCCCTAGGGGCCCGTGGAGTCCCGTAGATTTCCGTAGGGGCCTGTAGGGTTGTGTAAGTGCCCGCAGGGGTTGGTAGGAGCTTGTAGGGTTCCATAAGTTTCCAGAGGGTAGTGTAGGGTTCCGTAGGGGCCTGTGGTGTTCCCTAGGGGCCTCTAGAGTCTCGTACGGTTCCGTAGGGTCCTGTAGGTTTCCATAAGCGCCCGCAGAGGTCTGAAGGGGCCCGTACTGTTCCGTAAGGATCCATAGGGCTCCGTAGAGCTTCGTAGGTTCCCTAGAGGCCTGTAGAGTACCGCAGTAGCCAGTAGTGTTCTGTAGGGGCCCGTAAGGTTCCTTCCGTAGGGGCTGGCAGTGTTCCGTAGGGGCCTCTAGGGTTGAGTAAGTGCCCGCAGGAGTCTGTAGGAATCTGTGGGATTCTGTAAGGTTCTGGAGGGTTCTGCAGGGTTCCGTAGGGGCCCGTAGAGTTCCGTAGTGACTGGTAACGTTCCCTAGGGCCCTGTACCGTTCCGTAACTGCCTGCCAGGGTCTTTAGGCTTCCGTAGGGGCTGGTAGGGTTCCATAAAGTTCCGTGGGTTCCTGCAGAGTTCTGCAAGTGCCCGCAAGGGCCTGTAGGGGCCCACAGTGTTTCTGTCAGGTTCCGTAGAGTTCCGTAGGGGCCATAGGTTTCCGTAGCGGCTGGCAGTATTCCGTAGGGGTCTGTAGGGTTCCGTAGGCGCCTGTAGTGTTCTGTAGGAGCCCATAGGGTTTTAGTGAGGTTCCGTTGTGTTGCTAAGGGTCTTGTAGAGTGCTGTCGGGTCCTGGAGTATTCTGTAGGGTTCCAGAGGGGCTCGTAGGGTTCCGTTGAAATCTGTAGGCTTCCCTAGGGGCCCGTGGAGTCCCGTAGATTTCCGTAGGGGCCTGTAGGGTTGTGTAAGTGCCCGCAGGGGTTGGTAGGAGCTTGTAGGATTCCATAAGTTTCCAGAAAGTTGTGTAGGGTTCCGTAGGGGCCTGTAGTGTTCCCTAGGGGCCTGTAGAGTCTCATACGGTTCCGTAGGGGCCTGTAGTGTTCCCTAGGGGCCTGTAGAGTCTCGTACGGTTCCGTAGGGTCCTGTAGGTTTCCATAAGCGCCCGCAGAGGTCTGAAGGGGCCCGTACTGTTCCGTAAGGATCCATAGGGCTCCGTAGAGCTTCGTAGGTTCCCTAGAGGCCTGTAGAGTACAGCAGGAACCAGTAGTGTTCTGTAGGGGCCCGTAAGGTTCCTTCCGTAGGGGCTGGCAGTGTTCCGTAGGGGCCTCTAGGGTTCAGTAAGTGCCCGCAGGAGTCTGTAGGAATCCGTGGGATTCTGCAAGGTTCCGGAGGGTTCTGCAGTGTTCCGTAGGGGCCCGTAGAGTTCCGTAGTGACTGGTAACGTTCCCTAGGGCCCTGTACCGTTCCGTAACTGCCTGCCAGGGTCTTTAGGCTTCCGTAGGGGCTGGTAGGGTTCCATAAAGTTCCGTGGGTTCCTGCAGAGTTCTGCAAGTGCCCGCAAGGGCCTGTAGGGGCCCACAGTGTTTCTGTCAGGTTCCGTAGAGTTCCGTAGGGGCCATAGGTTTCCGTAGCGGCTGGCAGTATTCCGTAGGGGTCTGTAGGGTTCCGTAGGCGCCTGCAGTGTTCTGTAGGAGCCCATAGGGTTTTAGTGAGGTTCCGTTGTGTTGCTAAGGGTCTTGTAGAGTGCTGTCGGGTCCTGGAGTATTCTGTAGGGTTCCAGAGGGGCTCGTAGGGTTCCGTTGAAATCTGTAGGCTTCCCTAGGGGCCCGTGGAGTCCCGTAGATTTCCGTAGGGGCCTGTAGGGTTGTGTAAGTGCCCGCAGGGGTTGGTAGGAGCTTGTAGGGTGCCATAAGTTTCCAGAGGGTAGTGTAGGGTTCCGTAGGGGCCTGTAGTGTTCCCTAGCGACCTGTAGAGTCTCGTACGGTTCCTTAGGGGCCTGTGGTGTTCCCCAGGGGCCTGTAGAGTCTCGTACGGTTCCGTAGGGGCCTGTAGTGTTCCCTAGGGGCCTGTAGAGTCTCGTGCGGTTCCGTAGGGGCCTGTAGATTTCCATAAGTGCCCGCAGAGGTCTGAAGGGGCCCATACTGTTCCGTAAGGATCCATAGGGTTCCGTAGAGCTTCGTAGGTTCCCTAGAGGCCTGTAGAGTACCGCAGGAACCAGTAGTGTTCTGTAGGGGCCCGTAAGGTTCCTTCCGTAGGGGCTGGCAGTGTTCCGTAGGGGCCTGTAGGGTTGTGTAAGTGCCCGCAGCAGTCTGTAGGAGTCTGTGGGATTCTGTAAGGTTCTGGAGGGTTCTGCAGGGTTCTGTAGGGGCCCGTAGAGTTCCGTAGTGGCTGGTAAAGTTCCGTAGGGCCCTGTGGGGTTCTGTATGGACCTGTAGGGTTCTGTAGGGGCCTGCAGGCTTCTGTAAGTGCCCGCAGGTGTCTGTAGGGTTCCGTAGGGGTCTGTAGGGTTCCGTAGGCACCTGCAGTGTTCTGTAGGAGCCCATAGGGTTTTAGTGAGGTTCCGTTGTGTTGCTAAGGGTCTTGTAGAGTGCTGTCGGGTCCTGGAGTATTCTGTAGGGTTCCAGAGGGGCTCGTAGGGTTCCGTTGAAATCTGTAGGCTTCCCTAGGGGACCGTAGAGTCCCGTAGATTTCCGTAGGGGCCTGTAGGGTTGTGTAAGTGCCCGCAGGGGTTGGTAGGAGCTTGTAGGGTGCCATAAGTTTCCAGAGGGTTGTGTAGGGTTCCGTAGGGGCCTGTGATGTTCCCTAGGGGCCTCTAGAGTCTCGTGCAGTTCCGTAGGGTCCTGTAGGTTTCCATAAGCGCCCGCAGAGGTCTGAAGGGGCCCGTACTGTTCCGTAAGGATCCATAGGGCTCCGTAGAGCTTCGTAGGTTCCCTAGAGGCCTGTAGAGTACCGCAGGAACCAGTAGTGTTCTGTAGGGGCCCGTAAGGTTCCTTCCGTAGGGGCTGGCAGTGTTCCGTAGGGGCCTCTAGGGTTGAGTAAGTGCCCGCAGGAGTCTGTAGGAATCCGTGGGATTCTGTAAGGTTCTGGAGGGTTCTGCAGTGTTCCGTAGGGGCCCGTAGAGTTCCGTAGTGACTGGTAACGTTCCCTAGGGCCCTGTACCGTTCCGTAACTGCCTGCCAGGGTCTTTAGGCTTCCGTAGGGGCTGGTAGGGTTCCATAAAGTTCCGTGGGTTCCTGCAGAGTTCTGCAAGTGCCCGCAAGGGCCTGTAGGGGCCCACAGTGTTTCTGTCAGGTTCCGTAGAGTTCCGTAGGGGCCATAGGTTTCCGTAGCGGCTGGCAGTATTCCGTAGGGGTCTGTAGGGTTCCGTAGGCGCCTGCAGTGTTCTGTAGGAGCCCATAGGGTTTTAGTGAGGTTCCGTTGTGTTGCTAAGGGTCTTGTAGAGTGCTGTCGGGTCCTGGAGTATTCTGTAGGGTTCCAGAGGGGCTCGTAGGGTTCCGTTGAAATCTGTAGGCTTCCCTAGGGGCCCGTGGAGTCCCGTAGATTTCCGTAGGGGCCTGTAGGGTTGTGTAAGTGCCCGCAGGGGTTGGTAGGAGCTTGTAGGGTGCCATAAGTTTCCAGAGGGTAGTGTAGGGTTCCGTAGGGGCCTGTAGTGTTCCCTAGCGACCTGTAGAGTCTCGTACGGTTCCTTAGGGGCCTGTGGTGTTCCCCAGGGGCCTGTAGAGTCTCGTACGCTTCCGTAGGGGCCTGTAGTGTTCCCTAGAGGCCTGTAGAGTCTCGTGCGGTTCCGTAGGGGCCTGTAGATTTCCATAAGCGCCCGCAGAGGTCTGAAGGGGCCCGTACTGTTCCGTAAGGATCCATAGGGTTCCGTAGAGCTTCGTAGGTTCCCTAGAGGCCTGTAGAGTACCGCAGGAGCCAGTAGTGTTCTGTAGGGGCCCGTAAGGTTCCTTCCGTAGGGGCTGGCAGTGTTCCGTAGGGGCCTGTAGGGTTGTGTAAGTGCCCGCAGCAGTCTGTAGGAGTCTGTGGGATTCTGTAAGGTTCTGGAGGGTTCTGCAGGGTTCTGTAGGGGCCCGTAGAGTTCCGTAGTGGCTGGTAAAGTTCCGTAGGGCCCTGTGGGGTTCTGTATGGACCTGTAGGGTTCTGTAGGGGCCTGCAGGGTTCTGTAAGTGCCCGCAGGTGTCTGTAGGGTTCCGTAGGGGTCTGTAGGGTTCCGTAGGCACCTGCAGTGTTCTGTAGGAGCCCATAGGGTTTTAGTGAGGTTCCGTTGTGTTGCTAAGGGTCTTGTAGAGTGCTGTCGGGTCCTGGAGTATTCTGTAGGGTTCCAGAGGGGCTCGTAGGGTTCCGTTGAAATCTGTAGGCTTCCCTAGGGGCCCGTGGAGTCCCGTAGATTTCCGTAGGGGCCTGTAGGGTTGTGTAAGTGCCCGCAGGGGTTGGTAGGAGCTTGTAGGGTGCCATAAGTTTCCAGAGGGTAGTGTAGGGTTCCGTAGGGGCCTGTGGTGTTCCCTAGGGGCCTCTAGAGTCTCGTACGGTTCCGTAGGGTCCTGTAGGTTTCCATAAGCGCCCGCAGAGGTCTGAAGGGGCCCGTACTGTTCCGTAAGGATCCATAGGGCTCCGTAGAGCTTCGTAGGTTCCCTAGAGGCCTGTAGAGTACCGCAGTAGCCAGTAGTGTTCTGTAGGGGCCCGTAAGGTTCCTTCCGTAGGGGCTGGCAGTGTTCCGTAGGGGCCTCTAGGGTTGAGTAAGTGCCCGCAGGAGTCTGTAGGAATCTGTGGGATTCTGTAAGGTTCTGGAGGGTTCTGCAGGGTTCCGTAGGGGCCCGTAGAGTTCCGTAGTGACTGGTAACGTTCCCTAGGGCCCTGTACCGTTCCGTAACTGCCTGCCAGGGTCTTTAGGCTTCCGTAGGGGCTGGTAGGGTTCCATAAAGTTCCGTGGGTTCCTGCAGAGTTCTGCAAGTGCCCGCAAGGGCCTGTAGGGGCCCACAGTGTTTCTGTCAGGTTCCGTAGAGTTCCGTAGGGGCCATAGGTTTCCGTAGCGGCTGGCAGTATTCCGTAGGGGTCTGTAGGGTTCCGTAGGCGCCTGTAGTGTTCTGTAGGAGCCCATAGGGTTTTAGTGAGGTTCCGTTGTGTTGCTATGGGTCTTGTAGAGTGCTGTCGGGTCCTGGAGTATTCTGTAGGGTTCCAGAGGGGCTCGTAGGGTTCCGTTGAAATCTGTAGGCTTCCCTAGGGGCCCGTGGAGTCCTGTAGATTTCCGTAGGGGCCTGTAGGGTTGTGTAAGTGCCCGCAGGGGTTGGTAGGAGCTTGTAGGATTCCATAAGTTTCCAGAAAGTTGTGTAGGGTTCCGTAGGGGCCTGTAGTGTTCCCTAGGGGCCTGTAGAGTCTCATACGGTTCCGTAGGGGCCTGTAGTGTTCCCTAGGGGCCTGTAGAGTCTCGTACGCTTCCGTAGGGGCCTGTAGTGTTCCCTAGAGGCCTGTAGAGTCTCGTGCGGTTCCGTAGGGGCCTGTAGATTTCCATAAGCGCCCGCAGAGGTCTGAAGGGGCCCGTACTGTTCCGTAAGGATCCATAGGGTTCCGTAGAGCTTCGTAGGTTCCCTAGAGGCCTGTAGAGTACCGCAGGAGCCAGTAGTGTTCTGTAGGGGCCCGTAAGGTTCCTTCCGTAGGGGCTGGCAGTGTTCCGTAGGGGCCTGTAGGGTTGTGTAAGTGCCCGCAGCAGTCTGTAGGAGTCTGTGGGATTCTGTAAGGTTCTGGAGGGTTCTGCAGGGTTCTGTAGGGGCCCGTAGAGTTCCGTAGTGGCTGGTAAAGTTCCGTAGGGCCCTGTGGGGTTCTGTATGGACCTGTAGGGTTCTGTAGGGGCCTGCAGGGTTCTGTAAGTGCCCGCAGGTGTCTGTAGGGTTCCGTAGGGGTCTGTAGGGTTCCGTAGGCACCTGCAGTGTTCTGTAGGAGCCCATAGGGTTTTAGTGAGGTTCCGTTGTGTTGCTAAGGGTCTTGTAGAGTGCTGTCGGGTCCTGGAGTATTCTGTAGGGTTCCAGAGGGGCTCGTAGGGTTCCGTTGAAATCTGTAGGCTTCCCTAGGGGCCCGTGGAGTCCCGTAGATTTCCGTAGGGGCCTGTAGGGTTGTGTAAGTGCCCGCAGGGGTTGGTAGGAGCTTGTAGGATTCCATAAGTTTCCAGAGGGTAGTGTAGGCTTCCGTAGGGGCCTGTGGTGTTCCCTAGGGGCCTCTAGAGTCTCGTACGGTTCCGTAGGGTCCTGTAGGTTTCCATAAGCGCCCGCAGAGGTCTGAAGGGGCCCGTACTGTTCCGTAAGGATCCATAGGGCTCCGTAGAGCTTCGTAGGTTCCCTAGAGGCCTGTAGAGTACCGCAGTAGCCAGTAGTGTTCTGTAGGGGCCCGTAAGGTTCCTTCCGTAGGGGCTGGCAGTGTTCCGTAGGGGCCTCTAGGGTTGAGTAAGTGCCCGCAGGAGTCTGTAGGAATCTGTGGGATTCTGTAAGGTTCTGGAGGGTTCTGCAGGGTTCCGTAGGGGCCCGTAGAGTTCCGTAGTGACTGGTAACGTTCCCTAGGGCCCTGTACCGTTCCGTAACTGCCTGCCAGGGTCTTTAGGCTTCCGTAGGGGCTGGTAGGGTTCCATAAAGTTCCGTGGGTTCCTGCAGAGTTCTGCAAGTGCCCGCAAGGGCCTGTAGGGGCCCACAGTGTTTCTGTCAGGTTCCGTAGAGTTCCGTAGGGGCCATAGGTTTCCGTAGCGGCTGGCAGTATTCCGTAGGGGTCTGTAGGGTTCCGTAGGCGCCTGTAGTGTTCTGTAGGAGCCCATAGGGTTTTAGTGAGGTTCCGTTGTGTTGCTATGGGTCTTGTAGAGTGCTGTCGGGTCCTGGAGTATTCTGTAGGGTTCCAGAGGGGCTCGTAGGGTTCCGTTGAAATCTGTAGGCTTCCCTAGGGGCCCGTGGAGTCCTGTAGATTTCCGTAGGGGCCTGTAGGGTTGTGTAAGTGCCCGCAGGGGTTGGTAGGAGCTTGTAGGATTCCATAAGTTTCCAGAAAGTTGTGTAGGGTTCCGTAGGGGCCTGTAGTGTTCCCTAGGGGCCTGTAGAGTCTCATACGGTTCCGTAGGGGCCTGTAGTGTTCCCTAGGGGCCTGTAGAGTCTCGTACGGTTCCGTAGGGTCCTGTAGGTTTCCATAAGCGCCCGCAGAGGTCTGAAGGGGCCCGTACTGTTCCGTAAGGATCCATAGGGCTCCGTAGAGCTTCGTAGGTTCCCTAGAGGCCTGTAGAGTACAGCAGGAACCAGTAGTGTTCTGTAGGGGCCCGTAAGGTTCCTTCCGTAGGGGCTGGCAGTGTTCCGTAGGGGCCTCTAGGGTTCAGTAAGTGCCCGCAGGAGTCTGTAGGAATCCGTGGGATTCTGCAAGGTTCCGGAGGGTTCTGCAGTGTTCCGTAGGGGCCCGTAGAGTTCCGTAGTGACTGGTAACGTTCCCTAGGGCCCTGTACCGTTCCGTAACTGCCTGCCAGGGTCTTTAGGCTTCCGTAGGGGCTGGTAGGGTTCCATAAAGTTCCGTGGGTTCCTGCAGAGTTCTGCAAGTGCCCGCAAGGGCCTGTAGGGGCCCACAGTGTTTCTGTCAGGTTCCGTAGAGTTCCGTAGGGGCCATAGGTTTCCGTAGCGGCTGGCAGTATTCCGTAGGGGTCTGTAGGGTTCCGTAGGCGCCTGCAGTGTTCTGTAGGAGCCCATAGGGTTTTAGTGAGGTTCCGTTGTGTTGCTAAGGGTCTTGTAGAGTGCTGTCGGGTCCTGGAGTATTCTGTAGGGTTCCAGAGGGGCTCGTAGGGTTCCGTTGAAATCTGTAGGCTTCCCTAGGGGCCCGTGGAGTCCCGTAGATTTCCGTAGGGGCCTGTAGGGTTGTGTAAGTGCCCGCAGGGGTTGGTAGGAGCTTGTAGGGTGCCATAAGTTTCCAGAGGGTAGTGTAGGGTTCCGTAGGGGCCTGTAGTGTTCCCTAGCGACCTGTAGAGTCTCGTACGGTTCCTTAGGGGCCTGTGGTGTTCCCCAGGGGCCTGTAGAGTCTCGTACGGTTCCGTAGGGGCCTGTAGTGTTCCCTAGGGGCCTGTAGAGTCTCGTGCGGTTCCGTAGGGGCCTGTAGATTTCCATAAGTGCCCGCAGAGGTCTGAAGGGGCCCGTACTGTTCCGTAAGGATCCATAGGGTTCTGTAGAGCTTCGTAGGTTCCCTAGAGGCCTGTAGAGTACCGCAGGAACCAGTAGTGTTCTGTAGGGGCCCGTAAGGTTCCTTCCGTAGGGGCTGGCAGTGTTCCGTAGGGGCCTGTAGGGTTGTGTAAGTGCCCGCAGCAGTCTGTAGGAGTCTGTGGGATTCTGTAAGGTTCTGGAGGGTTCTGCAGGGTTCTGTAGGGGCCCGTAGAGTTCCGTAGTGGCTGGTAAAGTTCCGTAGGGCCCTGTGGGGTTCTGTATGGACCTGTAGGGTTCTGTAGGGGCCTGCAGGCTTCTGTAAGTGCCCGCAGGTGTCTGTAGGGTTCCGTAGGGGTCTGTAGGGTTCCGTAGGCACCTGCAGTGTTCTGTAGGAGCCCATAGGGTTTTAGTGAGGTTCCGTTGTGTTGCTAAGGGTCTTGTAGAGTGCTGTCGGGTCCTGGAGTATTCTGTAGGGTTCCAGAGGGGCTCGTAGGGTTCCGTTGAAATCTGTAGGCTTCCCTAGGGGACCGTAGAGTCCCGTAGATTTCCGTAGGGGCCTGTAGGGTTGTGTAAGTGCCCGCAGGGGTTGGTAGGAGCTTGTAGGGTGCCATAAGTTTCCAGAGGGTTGTGTAGGGTTCCGTAGGGGCCTGTGATGTTCCCTAGGGGCCTCTAGAGTCTCGTGCAGTTCCGTAGGGTCCTGTAGGTTTCCATAAGCGCCCGCAGAGGTCTGAAGGGGCCCGTACTGTTCCGTAAGGATCCATAGGGCTCCGTAGAGCTTCGTAGGTTCCCTAGAGGCCTGTAGAGTACCGCAGGAACCAGTAGTGTTCTGTAGGGGCCCGTAAGGTTCCTTCCGTAGGGGCTGGCAGTGTTCCGTAGGGGCCTCTAGGGTTCAGTAAGTGCCCGCAGGAGTCTGTAGGAATCCGTGGGATTCTGTAAGGTTCTGGAGGGTTCTGCAGTGTTCCGTAGGGGCCCGTAGAGTTCCGTAGTGACTGGTAACGTTCCCTAGGGCCCTGTACCGTTCCGTAACTGCCTGCCAGGGTCTTTAGGCTTCCGTAGGGGCTGGTAGGGTTCCATAAAGTTCCGTGGGTTCCTGCAGAGTTCTGCAAGTGCCCGCAAGGGCCTGTAGGGGCCCACAGTGTTTCTGTCAGGTTCCGTAGAGTTCCGTAGGGGCCATAGGTTTCCGTAGCGGCTGGCAGTATTCCGTAGGGGTCTGTAGGGTTCCGTAGGCGCCTGCAGTGTTCTGTAGGAGCCCATAGGGTTTTAGTGAGGTTCCGTTGTGTTGCTAAGGGTCTTGTAGAGTGCTGTCGGGTCCTGGAGTATTCTGTAGGGTTCCAGAGGGGCTCGTAGGGTTCCGTTGAAATCTGTAGGCTTCCCTAGGGGCCTGTAGAGTCCCGTAGATTTCCGTAGGGGCCTGTAGGGTTGTGTAAGTGCCCGCAGGGGTTGGTAGGAGCTTGTAGGGTGCCATAAGTTTCCAGAGGGTAGTGTAGGGTTCCGTAGGGGCCTGTAGTGTTCCCTAGCGACCTGTAGAGTCTCGTACGGTTCCTTAGGGGCCTGT
Source organism: Numenius arquata (assembly GCF_964106895.1). NCBI lineage: Eukaryota > Metazoa > Chordata > Aves > Charadriiformes > Scolopacidae > Numenius > Numenius arquata. Next base: position 80,380 of record NW_027415492.1, read on the forward strand.
GGTGTTCCCCAGGGGCCTGTAGAGTCTCGTACGGTTCCGTAGGGGCCTGTAGTGTTCCCTAGGGGCCTCTAGAGTCTCGTGCGGTTCCGTAGGGGCCTGTAGATTTCCATAAGCGCCCGCAGAGGTCTGAAGGGGCCCGTACTGTTCCGTAAGGATCCATAGGGTTCCGTAGAGCTTCGTAGGTTCCCTAGAGGCCTGTAGAGTACCGCAGGAGCCAGTAGTGTTCTGTAGGGGCCCGTAAGGTTCCTTCCGTAGGGGCTGGCAGTGTTCCGTAGGGGCCTGTAGGGTTGTGTAAGTGCCCGCAGCAGTCTGTAGGAGTCTGTGGGATTCTGTAAGGTTCTGGAGGGTTCTGCAGGGTTCTGTAGGGGCCCGTAGAGTTCCGTAGTGGCTGGTAAAGTTCCGTAGGGCCCTGTGGGGTTCTGTATGGACCTGTAGGGTTCTGTAGGGGCCTGCAGGGTTCTGTAAGTGCCCGCAGGTGTCTGTAGGGTTCCGTAGGGGTCTGTAGGGTTCCGTAGGCACCTGCAGTGTTCTGTAGGAGCCCATAGGGTTTTCGTGAGGTTCCGTTGTGTTGCTAAGGGTCTTGTAGAGTGCTGTCGGGTCCTGGAGTATTCTGTAGGGTTCCAGAGGGGCTCGTAGGGTTCCGTTGAAATCTGTAGGCTTCCCTAGGGGACCGTAGAGTCCCGTAGATTTCTGTAGGGGCCTGTAGGGTTGTGTAAGTGCCCGCAGGCATTGGTAGAAGCTTGTAGGGTGCCATAAGTTTCCAGAGGGTTGTGTAGGGTTCCGTAGGGGCCTGTGATGTTCCCTAGGGGCCTCTAGAGTCTCGTGCAGTTCCGTAGGGTCCTGTAGGTTTCCATAAGCGCCCGCAGAGGTCTGAAGGGGCCCGTACTGTTCCGTAAGGATCCATAGGGTTCTGTAGAGCTTCGTAGGTTCCCTAGAGGCCTGTAGAGTACCGCAGGAGCCAGTAGTGTTCTGTAGGGGCCCGTAAGGTTCCTTCCGTAGGGGCTGGCAGTGTTCCGTAGGGGCCTGTAGGGTTGTGTAAGTGCCCGCAGCAGTCTGTAGGAGTCTGTGGGATTCTGTAAGGTTCTGGAGGGTTCTGCAGGGTTCTGTAGGTGCCCGTAGAGTTCCGTAGTGGCTGGTAAAGTTCCGTAGGGCCCTGTGGGGTTCTGTATGGACCTGTAGGGTTCTGTAGGGGCCTGCAGGGTTCTGTAAGTGCCCGCAGGTGTCTGTAGGGTTCCGTAGGGGTCTGTAGGGTTCCGTAGGCACCTGTAGTGTTCTGTAGGAGCCCATAGGGTTTTAGTGAGGTTCCGTTGTGTTGCTAAGGGTCTTGTAGAGTGCTGTCGGGTCCTGGAGTATTCTGTAGGGTTCCAGAGGGGCTCGTAGGGTTCCGTTGAAATCTGTAGGCTTCCCTAGGGGCCTGTAGAGTCCCGTAGATTTCCGTAGGGGCCTGTAGGGTTGTGTAAGTGCCCGCAGGGGTTGGTAGGAGCTTGTAGGGTGCCATAAGTTTCCAGAGGGTAGTGTAGGGTTCCGTAGGGGCCTGTAGTGTTCCCTAGGGGCCTGTAGAGTCTCGTACGGTTCCGTAGGGGCCTGTGGTGTTCTCTACGGGCCTGTAGAGTCTCGTACGGTTCCGTAGGGGCCTGTAGTGTTCCCTAGAGGCCTGTAGAGTCTCGTGCGGTTCCGTAGGGGCCTGTAGATTTCCATAAGCGCCCGCAGAGGTCTGAAGGGGCCCGTACTGTTCCGTAAGGATCCATAGGGTTCCGTAGAGCTTCGTAGGTTCCCTAGAGGCCTGTAGAGTACCGCAGGAGCCAGTAGTGTTCTGTAGGGGCCCGTAAGGTTCCTTCCGTAGGGGCTGGCAGTGTTCCGTAGGGGCCTGTAGGGTTGTGTAAGTGCCCGCAGCAGTCTGTAGGAGTCTGTGGGATTCTGTAAGGTTCTGGAGGGTTCTGCAGGGTTCTGTAGGGGCCCGTAGAGTTCCGTAGTGGCTGGTAAAGTTCCGTAGGGCCCTGTGGGGTTCTGTATGGACCTGTAGGGTTCTGTAGGGGCCTGCAGGCTTCTGTAAGTGCCCGCAGGTGTCTGTAGGGTTCCGTAGGGGTCTGTAGGGTTCCGTAGGCACCTGCAGTGTTCTGTAGGAGCCCATAGGGTTTTAGTGAGGTTCCGTTGTGTTGCTAAGGGTCTTGTAGAGTGCTGTCGGGTCCTGGAGTATTCTGTAGGGTTCCAGAGGGGCTCGTAGGGTTCCGTTGAAATCTGTAGGCTTCCCTAGGGGACCGTAGAGTCCCGTAGATTTCCGTAGGGGCCTGTAGGGTTGTGTAAGTGCCTGCAGGGGTTGGTAGGAGCTTGTAGGGTTCCATAAGTTTCCAGAGGGTTGTGTAGGGTTCCGTAGGGGCCTGTGATGTTCCCTAGGGGCCTCTAGAGTCTCGTGCAGTTCCGTAGGGTCCTGTAGGTTTCCATAAGCGCCCGCAGAGGTCTGAAGGGGCCCGTACTGTTCCGTAAGGATCCATAGGGTTCTGTAGAGCTTCGTAGGTTCCCTAGAGGCCTGTAGAGTACCGCAGGAGCCAGTAGTGTTCTGTAGGGGCCCGTAAGGTTCCTTCCGTAGGGGCTGGCAGTGTTCCGTAGGGGCCTGTAGGGTTGTGTAAGTGCCCGCAGCAGTCTGTAGGAGTCTGTGGGATTCTGTAAGGTTCTGGAGGGTTCTGCAGGGTTCTGTAGGTGCCCGTAGAGTTCCGTAGTGGCTGGTAAAGTTCCGTAGGGCCCTGTGGGGTTCTGTATGGACCTGTAGGGTTCTGTAGGGGCCTGCAGGCTTCTGTAAGTGCCCGCAGGTGTCTGTAGGGTTCCGTAGGGGTCTGTAGGGTTCCGTAGGCACCTGTAGTGTTCTGTAGGAGCCCATAGGGTTTTAGTGAGGTTCCGTTGTGTTGCTAAGGGTCTTGTAGAGTGCTGTCGGGTCCTGGAGTATTCTGTAGGGTTCCAGAGGGGCTCGTAGGGTTCCGTTGAAATCTGTAGGCTTCCCTAGGGGCCTGTAGAGTCCCGTAGATTTCCGTAGGGGCCTGTAGGGTTGTGTAAGTGCCCGCAGGGGTTGGTAGGAGCTTGTAGGGTGCCATAAGTTTCCAGAGGGTAGTGTAGGGTTCCGTAGGGGCCTGTAGTGTTCCCTAGGGGCCTGTAGAGTCTCGTACGGTTCCGTAGGGGCCTGTGGTGTTCTCTACGGGCCTGTAGAGTCTCGTACGGTTCCGTAGGGGCCTGTAGTGTTCCCTAGAGGCCTGTAGAGTCTCGTGCGGTTCCGTAGGGGCCTGTAGATTTCCATAAGCGCCCGCAGAGGTCTGAAGGGGCCCGTACTGTTCCGTAAGGATCCATAGGGTTCCGTAGAGCTTCGTAGGTTCCCTAGAGGCCTGTAGAGTACCGCAGGAGCCAGTAGTGTTCTGTAGGGGCCCGTAAGGTTCCTTCCGTAGGGGCTGGCAGTGTTCCGTAGGGGCCTGTAGGGTTGTGTAAGTGCCCGCAGCAGTCTGTAGGAGTCTGTGGGATTCTGTAAGGTTCTGGAGGGTTCTGCAGGGTTCTGTAGGGGCCCGTAGAGTTCCGTAGTGGCTGGTAAAGTTCCGTAGGGCCCTGTGGGGTTCTGTATGGACCTGTAGGGTTCTGTAGGGGCCTGCAGGGTTCTGTAAGTGCCCGCAGGTGTCTGTAGGGTTCCGTAGGGGTCTGTAGGGTTCCGTAGGCACCTGTAGTGTTCTGTAGGAGCCCATAGGGTTTTAGTGAGGTTCCGTTGTGTTGCTAAGGGTCTTGTAGAGTGCTGTCGGGTCCTGGAGTATTCTGTAGGGTTCCAGAGGGGCTCGTAGGGTTCCGTTGAAATCTGTAGGCTTCCCTAGGGGACCGTAGAGTCCCGTAGATTTCCGTAGGGGCCTGTAGGGTTGTGTAAGTGCCTGCAGGGGTTGGTAGGAGCTTGTAGGGTTCCATAAGTTTCCAGAGGGTTGTGTAGGGTTCCGTAGGGGCCTGTGATGTTCCCTAGGGGCCTCTAGAGTCTCGTGCAGTTCCGTAGGGTCCTGTAGGTTTCCATAAGCGCCCGCAGAGGTCTGAAGGGGCCCGTACTGTTCCGTAAGGATCCATAGGGCTCCGTAGAGCTTCGTAGGTTCCCTAGAGGCCTGTAGAGTACCGCAGGAACCAGTAGTGTTCTGTAGGGGCCCGTAAGGTTCCTTCCGTAGGGGCTGGCAGTGTTCCGTAGGGGCCTCTAGGGTTCAGTAAGTGCCCGCAGGAGTCTGTAGGAATCCGTGGGATTCTGTAAGGTTCTGGAGGGTTCTGCAGTGTTCCGTAGGGGCCCGTAGAGTTCCGTAGTGACTGGTAACGTTCCCTAGGGCCCTGTACCGTTCCGTAACTGCCTGCCAGGGTCTTTAGGCTTCCGTAGGGGCTGGTAGGGTTCCATAAAGTTCCGTGGGTTCCTGCAGAGTTCTGCAAGTGCCCGCAAGGGCCTGTAGGGGCCCACAGTGTTTCTGTCAGGTTCCGTAGAGTTCCGTAGGGGCCATAGGTTTCCGTAGCGGCTGGCAGTATTCCGTAGGGGTCTGTAGGGTTCCGTAGGCGCCTGCAGTGTTCTGTAGGAGCCCATAGGGTTTTAGTGAGGTTCCGTTGTGTTGCTAAGGGTCTTGTAGAGTGCTGTCGGGTCCTGGAGTATTCTGTAGGGTTCCAGAGGGGCTCGTAGGGTTCCGTTGAAATCTGTAGGCTTCCCTAGGGGCCCGTGGAGTCCCGTAGATTTCCGTAGGGGCCTGTAGGGTTGTGTAAGTGCCCGCAGGGGTTGGTAGGAGCTTGTAGGGTGCCATAAGTTTCCAGAGGGTAGTGTAGGGTTCCGTAGGGGCCTGTAGTGTTCCCTAGCGACCTGTAGAGTCTCGTACGGTTCCTTAGGGGCCTGTGGTGTTCCCCAGGGGCCTGTAGAGTCTCGTACGGTTCCGTAGGGGCCTGTAGTGTTCCCTAGGGGCCTCTAGAGTCTCGTGCGGTTCCGTAGGGGCCTGTAGATTTCCATAAGCGCCCGCAGAGGTCTGAAGGGGCCCGTACTGTTCCGTAAGGATCCATAGGGCTCCGTAGAGCTTCGTAGGTTCCCTAGAGGCCTGTAGAGTACCGCAGGAACCAGTAGTGTTCTGTAGGGGCCCGTAAGGTTCCTTCCGTAGGGGCTGGCAGTGTTCCGTAGGGGCCTCTAGGGTTCAGTAAGTGCCCGCAGGAGTCTGTAGGAATCCGTGGGATTCTGTAAGGTTCTGGAGGGTTCTGCAGGGTTCCGTAGGGGCCCGTAGAGTTCCGTAGTGACTGGTAACGTTCCCTAGGGCCCTGTACCGTTCCGTAACTGCCTGCCAGGGTCTTTAGGCTTCCGTAGGGGCTGGTAGGGTTCCATAAAGTTCCGTGGGTTCCTGCAGAGTTCTGCAAGTGCCCGCAAGGGCCTGTAGGGGCCCACAGTGTTTCTGTCAGGTTCCGTAGAGTTCCGTAGGGGCCATAGGTTTCCGTAGCGGCTGGCAGTATTCCGTAGGGGTCTGTAGGGTTCCGTAGGCGCCTGCAGTGTTCTGTAGGAGCCCATAGGGTTTTAGTGAGGTTCCGTTGTGTTGCTAAGGGTCTTGTAGAGTGCTGTCGGGTCCTGGAGTATTCTGTAGGGTTCCAGAGGGGCTCGTAGGGTTCCGTTGAAATCTGTAGGCTTCCCTAGGGGCCCGTGGAGTCCCGTAGATTTCCGTAGGGGCCTGTAGGGTTGTGTAAGTGCCCGCAGGGGTTGGTAGGAGCTTGTAGGATTCCATAAGTTTCCAGAAAGTTGTGTAGGGTTCCGTAGGGGCCTGTGGTGTTCCCTAGGGGCCTGTAGAGTCTCGTACGGTTCCGTAGGGGCCTGTAGTGTTCCCTAGGGGCCTGTAGAGTCTCGTACGGTTCCGTAGGGTCCTGTAGGTTTCCATAAGCGCCCGCAGAGGTCTGAAGGGGCCCGTACTGTTCCGTAAGGATCCATAGGGCTCCGTAGAGCTTCGTAGGTTCCCTAGAGGCCTGTAGAGTACCGCAGGAACCAGTAGTGTTCTGTAGGGGCCCGTAAGGTTCCTTCCGTAGGGGCTGGCAGTGTTCCGTAGGGGCCTGTAGGGTTGTGTAAGTGCCCGCAGGAGTCTGTAGGAATCCGTGGGATTCTGTAAGGTTCTGGAGGGTTCTGCAGGGTTCTGTAGGGGCCCGTAGAGTTCCGTAGTGACTGGTAACGTTCCCTAGGGCCCTGTACCGTTCCGTAACTGCCTGCCAGGGTCTTTAGGCTTCCGTAGGGGCTGGTAGGGTTCCATAAAGTTCCGTGGGTTCCTGCAGAGTTCTGCAAGTGCCCGCAAGGGCCTGTAGGGGCTGGCAGTGTTCCGTAGGGGCCTCTAGGGTTCAGTAAGTGCCCGCAGGAGTCTGTAGGAATCCGTGGGATTCTGTAAGGTTCTGGAGGGTTCTGCAGGGTTCCGTAGGGGCCCGTAGAGTTCCGTAGTGACTGGTAACGTTCCCTAGGGCCCTGTACCGTTCCGTAACTGCCTGCCAGGGTCTTTAGGCTTCCGTAGGGGCTGGTAGGGTTCCATAAAGTTCCGTGGGTTCCTGCAGAGTTCTGCAAGTGCCCGCAAGGGCCTGTAGGGGCCCACAGTGTTTCTGTCAGGTTCCGTAGAGTTCCGTAGGGGCCATAGGTTTCCGTAGCGGCTGGCAGTATTCCGTAGGGGTCTGTAGGGTTCCGTAGGCGCCTGCAGTGTTCTGTAGGAGCCCATAGGGTTTTAGTGAGGTTCCGTTGTGTTGCTAAGGGTCTTGTAGAGTGCTGTCGGGTCCTGGAGTATTCTGTAGGGTTCCAGAGGGGCTCGTAGGGTTCCGTTGAAATCTGTAGGCTTCCCTAGGGGCCCGTGGAGTCCCGTAGATTTCCGTAGGGGCCTGTAGGGTTGTGTAAGTGCCCGCAGGGGTTGGTAGGAGCTTGTAGGGTGCCATAAGTTTCCAGAGGGTTGTGTAGGGTTCCGTAGGGGCCTGTAGTGTTCCCTAGCGACCTGTAGAGTCTCGTACGGTTCCGTAGGGGCCTGTGGTGTTCTCTACGGGCCTGTAGAGTCTCGTACGGTTCCGTAGGGGCCTGTAGTGTTCCCTAGAGGCCTGTAGAGTCTCGTGCGGTTCCGTAGGGGCCTGTAGATTTCCATAAGCGCCCGCAGAGGTCTGAAGGGGCCCGTACTGTTCCGTAAGGATCCATAGGGTTCCGTAGAGCTTCGTAGGTTCCCTAGAGGCCTGTAGAGTACCGCAGGAGCCAGTAGTGTTCTGTAGGGGCCCGTAAGGTTCCTTCCGTAGGGGCTGGCAGTGTTCCGTAGGGGCCTGTAGGGTTGTGTAAGTGCCCGCAGCAGTCTGTAGGAGTCTGTGGGATTCTGTAAGGTTCTGGAGGGTTCTGCAGGGTTCTGTAGGGGCCCGTAGAGTTCCGTAGTGGCTGGTAAAGTTCCGTAGGGCCCTGTGGGGTTCTGTATGGACCTGTAGGGTTCTGTAGGGGCCTGCAGGGTTCTGTAAGTGCCCGCAGGTGTCTGTAGGGTTCCGTAGGGGTCTGTAGGGTTCCGTAGGCACCTGCAGTGTTCTGTAGGAGCCCATAGGGTTTTAGTGAGGTTCCGTTGTGTTGCTAAGGGTCTTGTAGAGTGCTGTCGGGTCCTGGAGTATTCTGTAGGGTTCCAGAGGGGCTCGTAGGGTTCCGTTGAAATCTGTAGGCTTCCCTAGGGGCCCGTAGAGTCCCGGAGATTTCCGTAGGGGCCTGTAGGGTTGTGTAAGTGCCCGCAGGGCTTGGTAGGAGCTTGTAGGGTTCCATAAGTTTCCAGAGGGTAGTGTAGGGTTCCGTAGGGGCCTGTGGTGTTCCCTAGGGGCCTCTAGAGTCTCGTACGGTTCCGTAGGGTCCTGTAGGTTTCCATAAGCGCCCGCAGAGGTCTGAAGGGGCCCGTACTGTTCCGTAAGGATCCATAGGGCTCCGTAGAGCTTCGTAGGTTCCCTAGAGGCCTGTAGAGTACCGCAGGAACCAGTAGTGTTCTGTAGGGGCCCGTAAGGTTCCTTCCATAGGGGCTGGCAGTGTTCCATAGGGTCCTCTAGGGTTGAGTAAGTGCCCGCAGGAGTCTGTAGGAATCCATGGGATTCTGTAAGGTTCTGGAGGGTTCTGCAGGGTTCCGTAGGGGCCCGTAGAGTTCCGTAGTGACTGGTAACGTTCCCTAGGGCCCTGTACCGTTCCGTAACTGCCTGCCAGGGTCTTTAGGCTTCCGTAGGGGCTGGTAGGGTTCCATAAAGTTCCGTGGGTTCCTGCAGAGTTCTGCAAGTGCCCGCAAGGGCCTGTAGGGGCCCACAGTGTTTCTGTCAGGTTCCGTAGAGTTCCATAGGGGCCATAGGTTTCCGTAGCGGCTGGCAGTATTCCGTAGGGGTCTGTAGGGTTCCGTAGGCACCTGTAGTGTTCTGTAGGAGCCCATAGGGTTTTAGTGAGGTTCCGTTGTGTTGCTAAGGGTCTTGTAGAGTGCTGTCGGGTCCTGGAATATTCTGTAGGGTTCCAGAGGGGCTCGTAGGGTTCCGTCGAAATCTGTAGGCTTCCCTAGGGGCCCGTAGAGTCCCCTAGATTTCCGTAGGGGCCTGTAGGGTTGTGTAAGTGCCCGCAGGGGTTGGTAGGAGCTTGTAGGGTGCCATATGTTTCCAGAGGGTAGTGTAGGGTTCCGTAGGGGCCTGTAGTGTTCCCTAGCGACCTGTAGAGTCTCGTACGGTTCCTTAGGGGCCTGTGGTGTTCCCCAGGGGCCTGTAGAGTCTCGTACGGTTCCGTAGGGGCCTGTAGTGTTCCCTAGGGGCCTCTAGAGTCTCGTGCGGTTCCGTAGGGGCCTGTAGATTTCCATAAGCGCCCGCAGAGGTCTGAAGGGGCCTGTACTGTTCCGTAAGGATCCATAGGGTTCCGTAGAGCTTCGTAGGTTCCCTAGAGGCCTGTAGAGTACCGCAGGAGCCAGTAGTGTTCTGTAGGGGCCCGTAAGGTTCCTTCCGTAGGGGCTGGCAGTGTTCCGTAGGGGCCTGTAGGGTTGTGTAAGTGTCCGCAGCAGTCTGTAGGAGTCTGTGGGATTCTGTAAGGTTCTGGAGGGTTCTGCAGGGTTCTGTAGGGGCCCGTAGAGTTCCGTAGTGGCTGGTAAAGTTCCGTAGGGCCCTGTGGGGTTCTGTATGGACCTGTAGGGTTCCGTAGGGGCCTGCAGGGTTCTGTAAGTGCCCGCAGGTGTCTGTAGGGTTCCGTAGGGGCCTGCAGGGTTCTGTAAGTGCCCACAGTGTTCTGTAGGAGCCCATAGGGTTTTAGTGAGGTTTCGTTTTGTTGCTAAGGGTCTTGTAGAGTGCAGTCGGGTCCTGGAGTATTCTGTAGGGTTCCAGAGGGGCTCGTAGGGTTCCGTTGAAATCTGTAGGCTTCCCTAGGGGCCCGTGGAGTCCCGTAGATTTCCGTAGGGGCTTGTAGGGTTGTGTAAGTGCCCGCAGGGGTTGGTAGGAGCTTGTAGGGTGCCATAAGTTTCCAGAGGGTTGTGTAGGGTTCCGTAGGGGCCTGTGGTGTTCCCTAGGGGCCTGTAGAGTCTCGTACGGTTCCGTAGGGGCCTGTGGTGTTCCCTAGGGGCCTGTAGAGTCTCGTACAGTTCCGTAGGGTCCTGTAGGTTTCCATAAGCGCCCGCAGAGGTCTGAAGGGGCCCGTACTGTTCCGTAAGGATCCATAGGGTTCCGTAGAGCTTCGTAGGTTCCCTAGAGGCCTGTAGAGTACCGCAGTAGCCAGTAGTGTTCTGTAGGGGCCCGTAAGGTTCCTTCCGTAGGGGCTGGCAGTGTTCCGTAGGGGCCTGTAAGGTTGTGTAAGTGCCCACAGTGTTCTGTAGGAGCCCATAGGGTTTTAGTGAGGTTTCGTTTTGTTGCTAAGGGTCTTGTAGAGTGCAGTCGGGTCCTGGAGTATTCTGTAGGGTTCCAGAGGGGCTCGTAGGTTTCCGTTGAAATCTGTAGGCTTCCCTAGGGGCCCGTGGAGTCCCGTAGATTTCCGTAGGGGCCTGTAGGGTTGTATAAGTGCCCGCAGGGGTTGGTAGGAGCTTGTAGGGTGCCATAAGTTTCCAGAGGGTTGTGTAGGGTTCCGTAGGGGCCGGTGGTGTTCCCTAGGGGCCTGTAGAGTCTCGTACGGTTCCGTAGGGTCCTGTAGGTTTCCATAAGCGCCCGCAGAGGTCTGAAGAGGCCCGTACTGTTCCGTAAGGATCCATAGGGCTCCATAGAGCTTCGTAGGTTCCCTAGAGGCCTGTAGAGTACCGCAGGAACCAGTAGTGTTCTGTAGGGGCCCGTAGGGTTCCTTCCATAGGGGCTGGCAGTGTTCCGTAGGGTCCTCTAGGGTTGAGTAAGTGCCCACAGGAGTCTGTAGGAATCCAGGGGATTCTGTAAGGTTCTGGAGGGTTCTGCAGGGTTCCGTAGGGGCCCGTAGAGTTCCGTAGTGGCTGGTAAAGTTCCGTAGGACCCTGTACCGTTCCGTAACTGCCCGCAAGGGTCTTTAGGCTTCCGTAGGGGCTGGTAGGGTTCCATAAAGTTTCGTGGGTTCCTGCAGAGTTCTGCAAGTGCCCGCAAGGGCCTGTAGGGGCCCACAGTGTTTCTGTCAGGTTCCGTAGAGTTCCGTAGGGGCCATAGGTTTCCGTAGCGGCTGGTAGTATTCCGTAGGGGTCTGTAGGGTTCCGTAGGCGCCTGCAGTGTTCTGTAGGAGCCCATAGGGTTTTAGTGAGGTTCCGTTGTGTTGCTATGGGTCTTGTAGAGTGCTGTCGGGTCCTGGAGTATTCTGTAGGGTTCCAGAGGGGCTCGTAGGGTTCCGTCAAAATCTGTAGGGTTCCCTAGGGGCCTGTAGAGTCCCGTAGATTTCCGTAGGGGCCTGTAGGGTTGTGTAAGTGCCCGCAGCAGTCTGTAGGAGTCTGTGGGATTCTGTAAGGTTCTGGAGGGTTCTGCAGAGTTCTGTAGGGGCCCGTAGAGTTCCGTAGTGGCTGGTAAAGTTCCGTAGGGCCCTGAGGGGTTCTGTATGGACCTGTAGGGTTCTGTAGGGGCCTGCAGGGTTCTGTAAGTGCCCACAGTGTTCTGTAGGAGCCCATAGGGTTTTAGTGAGGTTTCGTTTTGTTGCTAAGGGTCTTGTAGAGTGCAGTCGGGTCCTGGAGTATTCTGTAGGGTTCCAGAGGGGCTCGTAGGGTTCCGTCAAAATCTGTAGGCTTCCCTAGGGGCCCGTGGAGTCCCGTAGATTTCCGTAGGGGCTTGTAGGGTTGTGTAAGTGCCCGCAGGGGTTGGTAGGAGCTTGTAGGGTGCCATAAGTTTCCAGAGGGTAGTGTAGGGTTCCGTAGGGGCCTGTGGTGTTCCCTAGGGGCCTGTAGAGTCTCGTACAGTTCCGTAGGGTCCTGTAGGTTTCCATAAGCGCCCGCAGAGGTCTGAAGGGGCCCGTACTGTTCCGTAAGGATCCATAGGGTTCCGTAGAGCTTCGTAGGTTCCCTAGAGGCCTGTAGAGTACCGCAGGAGCCAGTAGTGTTCTGTAGGGCCCCGTAAGGTTCCTTCCGTAGGGGCTGGCAGTGTTCCGTAGGGGCCTGTAGGGTTGTGTAAGTGCCCGCAGCAGTCTGTAGGAGTCTGTGGGATTCTGTAAGGTTCTGGAGGGTTCTGCAGGGTTCCGTAGGGGCCCGTAGAGTTCCGTAGTGGCTGGTAAAGTTCCGTAGGGCCCTGTGGGGTTCTGTATGGACCTGTAGGGTTCTGTAGGGGCCTGCAGGGTTCTGTAAGTGCCCGCAGGTGTCTGTAGGGTTCCGTAGGGGTCTGTAGGGTTCCGTAGGCACCTGCAGTGTTCTGTAGGAGCCCATAGGGTTTTAGTGAGGTTCCGTTGTGTTGCTAAGGGTCTTGTAGAGTGCTGTCGGGTCCTGGAGTATTCTGTAGGGTTCCAGAGGGGCTCGTAGGGTTCCGTTGAAATCTGTAGGCTTCCCTAGGGGCCCGTGGAGTCCCGTAGATTTCCGTAGGGGCCTGTAGGGTTGTGTAAGTGCCCGCAGGGGTTGGTAGGAGCTTGTAGGGTGCCATAAGTTTCCAGAGGGTTGTGTAGGGTTCCGTAGGGGCCGGTGGTGTTCCCTAGGGGCCTGTAGAGTCTCGTACGGTTCTGTAGGGTCCTGTAGGTTTCCATAAGCGCCCGCAGAGGTCTGAAGGGGCCCGTACTGTTCCGTAAGGATCCATAGGGCTCCGTAGAGCTTCGTAGGTTCCCTAGAGGCCTGTAGAGTACCGCAGGAACCAGTAGTGTTCTGTAGGGGCCCGTAGGGTTCCTTCCATAGGGGCTGGCAGTGTTCCGTAGGGTCCTCTAGGGTTGAGTAAGTGCCCACAGGAGTTTGTAGGAATCCAGGGGATTCTGTAAGGTTCTGGAGGGTTCTGCAGGGTTCCGTAGGGGCCCATAGAGTTCCGTAGTGGCTGGTAAAGTTCCGTGTGGCCCTGTACCGTTCCGTAACTGCCCGCAAGGGTCTTTAGGCTTCCGTAGGGGCTGGTAGGGTTCCATAAAGTTCCGTGGGTTCCTGCAGAGTTCTGCAAGTGCCCGCAAGGGCCTGTAGGGGCACACAGTGTTTCTGTCAGGTTCCGTAGAGTTCCGTAGGGGCCATAGGTTTCCGTAGTGGCTGGTAGTATTCCGTAGGGGTCTGTAGGGTTCCGTAGGCGCCTGCAGTGTTCTGTAGGAGCCCATAGGGTTTTAGTGAGGTTCCGTTGTGTTGCTAAGGGTCTTGTAGAGTGCTGTCGGGTCCTGGAGTATTCTGTAGGGTTCCAGAGGGGCTCGTAGGGTTCCGTTGAAATCTGTAGGCTTCCCTAGGGGCCCGTGGAGTCCCGTAGATTTCCGTAGGGGCTTGTAGGGTTGTGTAAGTGCCCGCAGGGGTTGGTAGGAGCTTGTAGGTGCCATAAGTTTCCAGAGGGTAGTGTAGGGTTCCGTAGGGGCCTGTGGTGTTCCCTAGGGGCCTGTAGAGTCTCGTACGGTTCCGTAGGGGCCTGTGGTGTTCTCTACGGGCCTGTAGAGTCTCGTACGGTTCCGTAGGGGCCTGTAGTATTCCCTAGGGGCCTGTAGAGTCTCGTGCGGTTCAGTAGGGGCCTGTAGGTTTCCATAAGCGCCCGCAGAGGTCTGAAGGGGCCCGTACTGTTCCGTAAGGATCCATAGGGTTCCGTAGAGCTTCGTAGGTTCCCTAGAGGCCTGTAGAGTACCGCAGGAGCCAGTAGTGTTCTGTAGGGGGCCGTAAGGTTCCTTCCGTAGGGGCTGGCAGTGTTCCGTAGGGGCCTCTAGGGTTGTGTAAGTGCCCGCAGCAGTCTGTAGGAGTCTGTAAGATTCTGTAAGGTTCTGGAGGGTTCTGCAGAGTTCTGTAGGGGCCCGTAGAGTTCCGTAGTGGCTGGTAAAGTTCCGTAGGGCCCTGAGGGGTTCTGTATGGACCTGTAGGGTTCTGTAGGGGCCTGCAGGGTTCTGTAAGTGCCCACAGTGTTCTGTAGGAGCCCATAGGGTTTTAGTGAGGTTTCGTTTTGTTGCTAAGGGTCTTGTAGAGTGCAGTCGGGTCCTGGAGTATTCTGTAGGGTTCCAGAGGGGCTCGTAGGGTTCCGTCAAAATCTGTAGGCTTCCCTAGGGGCCCGTGGAGTCCCGTAGATTTCCGTAGGGGCTTGTAGGGTTGTGTAAGTGCCCGCAGGGGTTGGTAGGAGCTTGTAGGGTGCCATAAGTTTCCAGAGGGTAGTGTAGGGTTCCGTAGGGGCCTGTGGTGTTCCCTAGGGGCCTGTAGAGTCTCGTACAGTTCCGTAGGGTCCTGTAGGTTTCCATAAGCGCCCGCAGAGGTCTGAAGGGGCCCGTACTGTTCCGTAAGGATCCATAGGGTTCCGTAGAGCTTCGTAGGTTCCCTAGAGGCCTGTAGAGTACCGCAGGAGCCAGTAGTGTTCTGTAGGGCCCCGTAAGGTTCCTTCCGTAGGGGCTGGCAGTGTTCCGTAGGGGCCTGTAGGGTTGTGTAAGTGCCCGCAGCAGTCTGTAGGAGTCTGTGGGATTCTGTAAGGTTCTGGAGGGTTCTGCAGGGTTCCGTAGGGGCCCGTAGAGTTCCGTAGTGGCTGGTAAAGTTCCGTAGGGCCCTGTGGGGTTCTGTATGGACCTGTAGGGTTCTGTAGGGGCCTGCAGGGTTCTGTAAGTGCCCGCAGGTGTCTGTAGGGTTCCGTAGGGGTCTGTAGGGTTCCGTAGGCACCTGCAGTGTTCTGTAGGAGCCCATAGGGTTTTAGTGAGGTTCCGTTGTGTTGCTAAGGGTCTTGTAGAGTGCTGTCGGGTCCTGGAGTATTCTGTAGGGTTCCAGAGGGGCTCGTAGGGTTCCGTTGAAATCTGTAGGCTTCCCTAGGGGCCCGTGGAGTCCCGTAGATTTCCGTAGGGGCCTGTAGGGTTGTGTAAGTGCCCGCAGGGGTTGGTAGGAGCTTGTAGGGTGCCATAAGTTTCCAGAGGGTTGTGTAGGGTTCCGTAGGGGCCGGTGGTGTTCCCTAGGGGCCTGTAGAGTCTCGTACGGTTCTGTAGGGTCCTGTAGGTTTCCATAAGCGCCCGCAGAGGTCTGAAGGGGCCCGTACTGTTCCGTAAGGATCCATAGGGCTCCGTAGAGCTTCGTAGGTTCCCTAGAGGCCTGTAGAGTACCGCAGGAACCAGTAGTGTTCTGTAGGGGCCCGTAGGGTTCCTTCCATAGGGGCTGGCAGTGTTCCGTAGGGTCCTCTAGGGTTGAGTAAGTGCCCACAGGAGTTTGTAGGAATCCAGGGGATTCTGTAAGGTTCTGGAGGGTTCTGCAGGGTTCCGTAGGGGCCCATAGAGTTCCGTAGTGGCTGGTAAAGTTCCGTGTGGCCCTGTACCGTTCCGTAACTGCCCGCAAGGGTCTTTAGGCTTCCGTAGGGGCTGGTAGGGTTCCATAAAGTTCCGTGGGTTCCTGCAGAGTTCTGCAAGTGCCCGCAAGGGCCTGTAGGGGCACACAGTGTTTCTGTCAGGTTCCGTAGAGTTCCGTAGGGGCCATAGGTTTCCGTAGTGGCTGGTAGTATTCCGTAGGGGTCTGTAGGGTTCCGTAGGCGCCTGCAGTGTTCTGTAGGAGCCCATAGGGTTTTAGTGAGGTTCCGTTGTGTTGCTAAGGGTCTTGTAGAGTGCTGTCGGGTCCTGGAGTATTCTGTAGGGTTCCAGAGGGGCTCGTAGGGTTCCGTTGAAATCTGTAGGCTTCCCTAGGGGCCCGTGGAGTCCCGTAGATTTCCGTAGGGGCTTGTAGGGTTGTGTAAGTGCCCGCAGGGGTTGGTAGGAGCTTGTAGGTGCCATAAGTTTCCAGAGGGTAGTGTAGGGTTCCGTAGGGGCCTGTGGTGTTCCCTAGGGGCCTGTAGAGTCTCGTACGGTTCCGTAGGGGCCTGTGGTGTTCTCTACGGGCCTGTAGAGTCTCGTACGGTTCCGTAGGGGCCTGTAGTATTCCCTAGGGGCCTGTAGAGTCTCGTGCGGTTCAGTAGGGGCCTGTAGGTTTCCATAAGCGCCCGCAGAGGTCTGAAGGGGCCCGTACTGTTCCGTAAGGATCCATAGGGTTCCGTAGAGCTTCGTAGGTTCCCTAGAGGCCTGTAGAGTACCGCAGGAGCCAGTAGTGTTCTGTAGGGGGCCGTAAGGTTCCTTCCGTAGGGGCTGGCAGTGTTCCGTAGGGGCCTCTAGGGTTGTGTAAGTGCCCGCAGCAGTCTGTAGGAGTCTGTGGGATTCTGTAAGGTTCTGGAGGGTTCTGCAGGGTTCTGTAGGGGCCCGTAGAGTTCCGTAGTGGCTGGTAAAGTTCCCTAGGGCCCTGTGGGGTTCTGTATGGACCTGTAGGGTTCTGTAGGGGCCTGCAGGGTTCTGTAAGTGTCCGCAGGTGTCTGTAGGGTTCCGTAGGGGTCTGCAGGGTTCCGTAGGGGCCTGCAGTGTTCTGTAGGAGCCCATAGGGTTTTAGTGAGGTTCCGTTGTGTTGCTAAGGGTCTTGTAGAGTGCTGTCGGGTCCTGGAGTATTCTGTAGGGTTCTAGAGGGGCTCGTAGGGTTCCGTCAAAATCTGTAGGGTTCCCTAGGGGCCTGTAGAGTCCCGTAGATTTCCGTAGGGGCCTGTAGGGTTGTGTAAGTGCCCGCAGCAGTCTGTAGGAGTCTGTGGGATTCTGTAAGGTTCTGGAGGGTTCTGCAGAGTTCTGTAGGGGCCCGTAGAGTTCCGTAGTGGCTGGTAAAGTTCCGTAGGGCCCTGAGGGGTTCTGTATGGACCTGTAGGGTTCCGTAGGGGCCTGCAGGGTTCTGTAAGTGCCCACAGTGTTCTGTAGGAGCCCATAGGGTTTTAGTGAGGTTTCGTTTTGTTGCTAAGGGTCTTGTAGAGTGCAGTCGGGTCCTGGAGTATTCTGTAGGGTTCCAGAGGGGCTCGTAGGGTTCCGTTGAAATCTGTAGGCTTCCCTAGGGGCCCGTGGAGTCCCGTAGATTTCCGTAGGGGCCTGTAGGGTTGTGTAAGTGCCCGCAGGGGTTGGTAGGAGCTTGTAGGGTGCCATAAGTTTCCAGAGGGTTGTGTAGGGTTCCATAGGGGACGGTGGTGTTCCCTAGGGGCCTGTAGAGTCTCGTACGGTTCCGTAGGGTCCTGTAGGTTTCCATAAGCGCCCGCAGAGGTCTGAAGGGGCCCGTACTGTTCCGTAAGGATCCATAGGGTTCCGTAGAGCTTCGTAGGTTCCCTAGAGGCCTGTAGAGTACCGCAGGAGCCAGTAGTGTTCTGTAGGGGCCCGTAAGGTTCCTTCCGTAGGGGCTGGCAGTGTTCCGTAGGGGCCTGTAAGGTTGTGTAAGTGCCCACAGTGTTCTGTAGGAGCCCATAGGGTTTTAGTGAGGTTTCGTTTTGTTGCTAAGGGTCTTGTAGAGTGCAGTCGGGTCCTGGAGTATTCTGTAGGGTTCCAGAGGGGCTCGTAGGTTTCCGTTGAAATCTGTAGGCTTCCCTAGGGGCCCGTGGAGTCCCGTAGATTTCCGTAGGGGCCTGTAGGGTTGTGTAAGTGCCCGCAGGGGTTGGTAGGAGCTTGTAGGGTGCCATAAGTTTCCAGAGGGTTGTGTAGGGTTCCGTAGGGGCCGGTGGTGTTCCCTAGGGGCCTGTAGAGTCTCGTACGGTTCCGTAGGGTCCTGTAGGTTTCCATAAGCGCCCGCAGAGGTCTGAAGAGGCCCGTACTGTTCCGTAAGGATCCATAGGGCTCCATAGAGCTTCGTAGGTTCCCTAGAGGCCTGTAGAGTACCGCAGGAACCAGTAGTGTTCTGTAGGGGCCCGTAGGGTTCCTTCCATAGGGGCTGGCAGTGTTCCGTAGGGTCCTCTAGGGTTGAGTAAGTGCCCACAGGAGTCTGTAGGAATCCAGGGGATTCTGTAAGGTTCTGGAGGGTTCTGCAGGGTTCCGTAGGGGCCCGTAGAGTTCCGTAGTGGCTGGTAAAGTTCCGTAGGACCCTGTACCGTTCCGTAACTGCCCGCAAGGGTCTTTAGGCTTCCGTAGGGGCTGGTAGGGTTCCATAAAGTTTCGTGGGTTCCTGCAGAGTTCTGCAAGTGCCCGCAAGGGCCTGTAGGGGCCCACAGTGTTTCTGTCAGGTTCCGTAGAGTTCCGTAGGGGCCATAGGTTTCCGTAGCGGCTGGTAGTATTCCGTAGGGGTCTGTAGGGTTCCGTAGGCGCCTGCAGTGTTCTGTAGGAGCCCATAGGGTTTTAGTGAGGTTCCGTTGTGTTGCTATGGGTCTTGTAGAGTGCTGTCGGGTCCTGGAGTATTCTGTAGGGTTCCAGAGGGGCTGGTAGGGTTCCGTTGAAATCTGTAGGCTTCCCTAGGGGCCCGTGGAGTCCCGTAGATTTCCGTAGGGGCCTGTAGGGTTGTGTAAGTGCCCGCAGGGGTTGGTAGGAGCTTGTAGGGTGCCATAAGTTTCCAGAGGGTTGTGTAGGGTTCCGTAGGGGCCGGTGGTGTTCCCTAGGGGCCTGTAGAGTCTCGTACGGTTCTGTAGGGTCCTGTAGGTTTCCATAAGCGCCCGCAGAGGTCTGAAGGGGCCCGTACTGTTCCATAAGGATCCTTAGGGTTCCGTAGAGCTTCGTAGGTTCCCTAGAGGCCTGTAGAGTACCGCAGGAACCAGTAGTGTTCTATAGGGGCCCGTAGGGTTCCTTCCATAGGGGCTGGCAGTGTTCCGTAGGGTCCTCTAGGGTTGAGTAAGTGCCCACAGGAGTCTGTAGGAATCCAGGGGATTCTGTAAGGTTCTGGAGGGTTCTGCATGGTTCCGTAGGGGCCCATAGAGTTTTGTAGTGGCTGGTAAAGTTCCGTAGGGCCCTGTACCGTTCCGTAACTGCCCGCAAGGGTCTTTAGGCTTCCGTAGGGGCTGGTAGGGTTCCATAAAGTTCCGTGGGTTCCTGCAGAGTTCTGCAAGTGCCCGCAAGGGCCTGTAGGGGCCCACAGTGTTTCTGTCAGGTTCCGTAGAGTTCCGTAGGGGCCATAGGTTTCCGTAGCGGCTGGTAGTATTCCGTAGGGGTCTGTAGGGTTCCGTAGGCGCCTGCAGTGTTCTGTAGGAGCCCATAGGGTTTTAGTGAGGTTCCGTTGTGTTGCTATGGGTCTTGTAGAGTGCTGTCGGGTCCTGGAGTATTCTGTAGGGTTCCAGAGGGGCTCGTAGGGTTCCGTTGAAATCTGTAGGCTTCCCTAGGGGCCCGTGGAGTCCCGTAGATTTCCGTAGGGGCTTGTAGGGTTGTGTAAGTGCCCGCAGGGGTTGGTAGGAGCTTGTAGGGTTCCATAAGTTTCCAGAGGGTAGTGTAGGGTTCCGTAGGGGCCTGTGGTGTTCCCTAGGGGCCTGTAGAGTCTCGTACGGTTCCGTAGGGGCCTGTGGTGTTCTCTACGGGCCTGTAGAGTCTCGTACGGTTCCGTAGGGGCCTGTAGTGTTCCCTAGGGGCCTGTAGAGTCTCGTGCGGTTCCGTAGGGTCCTGTAGGTTTCCATAAGCGCCCGCAGAGGTCTGAAGGGGCCCGTACTGTTCCGTAAGGATCCATAGGGTTCCGTAGAGCTTCGTAGGTTCCCTAGAGGCCTGTAGAGTACCGCAGGAGCCAGTAGTGTTCTGTAGGGGCCCGTAGGGTTCCTTCCATAGGGGCTGGCACTTTTCGGTAGGGTCCTCTAGGGTTGAGTAAGTGCCCACAGGAGTCTGTAGGAATCCATGGGATTCTGTAAGGTTCTGGAGGGTTCTGCAGGGTTCCGTAGGGGCCCGTAGAGTTCCGTAGTGGCTGGTAAAGTTCCGTAGGGCCCTGTACCGTTCCGTAACTGCCCGCAAGGGTCTTTAGGCTTCCGTAGGGGCTGGTAGGGTTCCATAAAGTTCCGTGGGTTCCTGCAGAGTTCTGCAAGTGCCCGCAAGGGCCTGTAGGGGCGCACAGTGTTTCTGTCAGGTTCCGTAGAGTTCCGTAGGGGCCATAGGTTTCCGTAGCGGCTGGTAGTATTCCGTAGGGGTCTGTAGGCTTCCGTAGGGTTCCGTAGGCGCCTGCAGTGTTCTGTAGGAGCCCATAGGGTTTTAGTGAGGTTCCGTTGTGTTGCTAAGGGTCTTGTAGAGTGCTGTCAGGTCCTGGAGTATTCTGTAGGGTTCCAGAGGGGCTCGTAGGGTTCCGTTGAAATCTGTAGGCTTCCCTAGGGGCCCGTGGAGTCCCGTAGATTTCCGTAGGGGCTTGTAGGGTTGTGTAAGTGCCCGCAGGGGTTGGTAGGAGCTTGTAGGGTGCCATAAGTTTCCAGAGGGTAGTGTAGGGTTCCGTAGGGGCCTGTGGTGTTCCCTAGGGGCCTGTAGAGTCTCGTACGGTTCCGTAGGGGCCTGTGGTGTTCCCTAGGGGCCTGTAGAGTCTCGTACAGTTCCGTAGGGTCCTGTAGGTTTCCATAAGCGCCCGCAGAGGTCTGAAGGGGCCCGTACTGTTCCGTAAGGATCCATAGGGTTCCGTAGAGCTTCGTAGGTTCCCTAGAGGCCTGTAGAGTACCGCAGTAGCCAGTAGTGTTCTGTAGGGGCCCGTAAGGTTCCTTCCATAGGGGCTGGCAGTGTTCCATAGGGGCCTGTAAGGTTGTGTAAGTGCCCGCAGCAGTCTGTAAGAGTCTGTGGGATTCTGTAAGGTTCTGGAGGGTTCTGCAGGGTTCTGTAGGGGCCCGTAGAGTTCCGTAGTGGCTGGTAAAGTTCCGTAGGGCCCTGAGGGGTTCTGTATGGACCTGTAGGGTTCCGTAGGGGCCTGCAGGGTTCTGTAAGTGCCCACAGTGTTCTGTAGGAGCCCATAGGGTTTTAGTGAGGTTTCGTTTTGTTGCTAAGGGTCTTGTAGAGTGCAGTCGGGTCCTGGAGTATTCTGTAGGGTTCCAGAGGGGCTCGTAGGTTTCCGTTGAAATCTGTAGGCTTCCCTAGGGGCCCGTGGAGTCCCGTAGATTTCCGTAGGGGCCTGTAGGGTTGTGTAAGTGCCCGCAGGGGTTGGTAGGAGCTTGTAGGGTGCCATAAGTTTCCAGAGGGTTGTGTAGGGTTCCGTAGGGGCCGGTGGTGTTCCCTAGGGGCCTGTAGAGTCTCGTACGGTTCCGTAGGGTCCTGTAGGTTTCCATAAGCGCCCGCAGAGGTCTGAAGAGGCCCGTACTGTTCCGTAAGGATCCATAGGGCTCCATAGAGCTTCGTAGGTTCCCTAGAGGCCTGTAGAGTACCGCAGGAACCAGTAGTGTTCTGTAGGGGCCCGTAGGGTTCCTTCCATAGGGGCTGGCAGTGTTCCGTAGGGTCCTCTAGGGTTGAGTAAGTGCCCACAGGAGTCTGTAGGAATCCAGGGGATTCTGTAAGGTTCTGGAGGGTTCTGCAGGGTTCCGTAGGGGCCCGTAGAGTTCCGTAGTGGCTGGTAAAGTTCCGTAGGACCCTGTACCGTTCCGTAACTGCCCGCAAGGGTCTTTAGGCTTCCGTAGGGGCTGGTAGGGTTCCATAAAGTTCCGTGGGTTCCTGCAGAGTTCTGCAAGTGCCCGCAAGGGCCTGTAGGGGCCCACAGTGTTTCTGTCAGGTTCCGTAGAGTTCCGTAGGGGCCATAGGTTTCCGTAGCGGCTGGTAGTATTCCGTAGGGGTCTGTAGGGTTCCGTAGGCGCCTGCAGTGTTCTGTAGGAGCCCATAGGGTTTTAGTGAGGTTCCGTTGTGTTGCTATGGGTCTTGTAGAGTGCTGTCGGGTCCTGGAGTATTCTGTAGGGTTCCAGAGGGGCTGGTAGGGTTCCGTTGAAATCTGTAGGCTTCCCTAGGGGCCCGTGGAGTCCCGTAGATTTCCGTAGGGGCCTGTAGGGTTGTGTAAGTGCCCGCAGGGGTTGGTAGGAGCTTGTAGGGTGCCATAAGTTTCCAGAGGGTTGTGTAGGGTTCCGTAGGGGCCGGTGGTGTTCCCTAGGGGCCTGTAGAGTCTCGTACGGTTCTGTAGGGTCCTGTAGGTTTCCATAAGCGCCCGCAGAGGTCTGAAGGGGCCCGTACTGTTCCGTAAGGATCCATAGGGCTCCGTAGAGCTTCGTAGGTTCCCTAGAGGCCTGTAGAGTACCGCAGGAACCAGTAGTGTTCTGTAGGGGCCCGTAGGGTTCCTTCCATAGGGGCTGGCAGTGTTCCGTAGGGTCCTCTAGGGTTGAGTAAGTGCCCACAGGAGTCTGTAGGAATCCAGGGGATTCTGTAAGGTTCTGGAGGGTTCTGCAGGGTTCCGTAGGGGCCCATAGAGTTCCGTAGTGGCTGGTAAAGTTCCGTAGGGCCCTGTACCGTTCCGTAACTGCCCGCAAGGGTCTTTAGGCTTCCGTAGGGGCTGGTAGGGTTCCATAAAGTTCCGTGGGTTCCTGCAGAGTTCTGCAAGTGCCCGCAAGGGCCTGTAGGGGCCCACAGTGTTTCTGTCAGGTTCCGTAGAGTTCCGTAGGGGCCATAGGTTTCCGTAGCGGCTGGTAGTATTCCGTAGGGGTCTGTAGGGTTCCGTAGGCGCCTGCAGTGTTCTGTAGGAGCCCATAGGGTTTTAGTGAGGTTCCGTTGTGTTGCTATGGGTCTTGTAGAGTGCTGTCGGGTCCTGGAGTATTCTGTAGGGTTCCAGAGGGGCTCGTAGGGTTCCGTTGAAATCTGTAGGCTTCCCTAGGGGCCCGTGGAGTCCCGTAGATTTCCGTAGGGGCTTGTAGGGTTGTGTAAGTGCCCGCAGGGGTTGGTAGGAGCTTGTAGGGTTCCATAAGTTTCCAGAGGGTAGTGTAGGGTTCCGTAGGGGCCTGTGGTGTTCCCTAGGGGCCTGTAGAGTCTCGTACGGTTCCGTAGGGGCCTGTGGTGTTCTCTACGGGCCTGTAGAGTCTCGTACGGTTCCGTAGGGGCCTGTAGTGTTCCCTAGGGGCCTGTAGAGTCTCGTGCGGTTCCGTAGGGTCCTGTAGGTTTCCATAAGCGCCCGCAGAGGTCTGAAGGGGTCCGTACTGTTCCGTAAGGATCCATAGGGTTCCGTAGAGCTTCGTAGGTTCCCTAGAGGCCTGTAGAGTACCGCAGGAGCCAGTAGTGTTCTGTAGGGCCCCGTAAGGTTCCTTCCGTAGGGGCTGGCAGTGTTCCGTAGGGGCCTGTAGGGTTGTGTAAGTGCCCGCAGCAGTCTGTAGGAGTCTGTGGGATTCTGTAAGGTTCTGGAGGGTTCTGCAGGGTTCTGTAGGGGCCCGTAGAGTTCCGTAGTGGCTGGTAAAGTTCCCTAGGGCCCTGTGGGGTTCTGTATGGACCTGTAGGGTTCTGTAGGGGCCTGCAGGGTTCTGTAAGTGTCCGCAGGTGTCTGTAGGGTTCCGTAGGGGTCTGCAGGGTTCCGTAGGGGCCTGCAGTGTTCTGTAGGAGCCCATAGGGTTTTAGTGAGGTTCCGTTGTGTTGCTAAGGGTCTTGTAGAGTGCTGTCGGGTCCTGGAGTATTCTGTAGGGTTCCAGAGGGGCTCGTAGGGTTCCGTCAAAATCTGTAGGGTTCCCTAGGGGCCTGTAGAGTCCCGTAGATTTCCGTAGGGGCCTGTAGGGTTGTGTAAGTGCCCGCAGCAGTCTGTAGGAGTCTGTGGGATTCTGTAAGGTTCTGGAGGGTTCTGCAGAGTTCTGTAGGGGCCCGTAGAGTTCCGTAGTGGCTGGTAAAGTTCCGTAGGGCCCTGAGGGGTTCTGTATGGACCTGTAGGGTTCTGTAGGGGCCTGCAGGGTTCTGTAAGTGCCCACAGTGTTCTGTAGGAGCCCATAGGGTTTTAGTGAGGTTTCGTTTTGTTGCTAAGGGTCTTGTAGAGTGCAGTCGGGTCCTGGAGTATTCTGTAGGGTTCCAGAGGGGCTCGTAGGGTTCCGTCAAAATCTGTAGGCTTCCCTAGGGGCCCGTGGAGTCCCGTAGATTTCCGTAGGGGCTTGTAGGGTTGTGTAAGTGCCCGCAGGGGTTGGTAGGAGCTTGTAGGGTGCCATAAGTTTCCAGAGGGTAGTGTAGGGTTCCGTAGGGGCCTGTGGTGTTCCCTAGGGGCCTGTAGAGTCTCGTACAGTTCCGTAGGGTCCTGTAGGTTTCCATAAGCGCCCGCAGAGGTCTGAAGGGGCCCGTACTGTTCCGTAAGGATCCATAGGGTTCCGTAGAGCTTCGTAGGTTCCCTAGAGGCCTGTAGAGTACCGCAGGAGCCAGTAGTGTTCTGTAGGGCCCCGTAAGGTTCCTTCCGTAGGGGCTGGCAGTGTTCCGTAGGGGCCTGTAGGGTTGTGTAAGTGCCCGCAGCAGTCTGTAGGAGTCTGTGGGATTCTGTAAGGTTCTGGAGGGTTCTGCAGGGTTCCGTAGGGGCCCGTAGAGTTCCGTAGTGGCTGGTAAAGTTCCGTAGGGCCCTGTGGGGTTCTGTATGGACCTGTAGGGTTCTGTAGGGGCCTGCAGGGTTCTGTAAGTGCCCGCAGGTGTCTGTAGGGTTCCGTAGGGGTCTGTAGGGTTCCGTAGGCACCTGCAGTGTTCTGTAGGAGCCCATAGGGTTTTAGTGAGGTTCCGTTGTGTTGCTAAGGGTCTTGTAGAGTGCTGTCGGGTCCTGGAGTATTCTGTAGGGTTCCAGAGGGGCTCGTAGGGTTCCGTTGAAATCTGTAGGCTTCCCTAGGGGCCCGTGGAGTCCCGTAGATTTCCGTAGGGGCCTGTAGGGTTGTGTAAGTGCCCGCAGGGGTTGGTAGGAGCTTGTAGGGTGCCATAAGTTTCCAGAGGGTTGTGTAGGGTTCCGTAGGGGCCGGTGGTGTTCCCTAGGGGCCTGTAGAGTCTCGTACGGTTCTGTAGGGTCCTGTAGGTTTCCATAAGCGCCCGCAGAGGTCTGAAGGGGCCCGTACTGTTCCGTAAGGATCCATAGGGCTCCGTAGAGCTTCGTAGGTTCCCTAGAGGCCTGTAGAGTACCGCAGGAACCAGTAGTGTTCTGTAGGGGCCCGTAGGGTTCCTTCCATAGGGGCTGGCAGTGTTCCGTAGGGTCCTCTAGGGTTGAGTAAGTGCCCACAGGAGTTTGTAGGAATCCAGGGGATTCTGTAAGGTTCTGGAGGGTTCTGCAGGGTTCCGTAGGGGCCCATAGAGTTCCGTAGTGGCTGGTAAAGTTCCGTGTGGCCCTGTACCGTTCCGTAACTGCCCGCAAGGGTCTTTAGGCTTCCGTAGGGGCTGGTAGGGTTCCATAAAGTTCCGTGGGTTCCTGCAGAGTTCTGCAAGTGCCCGCAAGGGCCTGTAGGGGCACACAGTGTTTCTGTCAGGTTCCGTAGAGTTCCGTAGGGGCCATAGGTTTCCGTAGTGGCTGGTAGTATTCCGTAGGGGTCTGTAGGGTTCCGTAGGCGCCTGCAGTGTTCTGTAGGAGCCCATAGGGTTTTAGTGAGGTTCCGTTGTGTTGCTAAGGGTCTTGTAGAGTGCTGTCGGGTCCTGGAGTATTCTGTAGGGTTCCAGAGGGGCTCGTAGGGTTCCGTTGAAATCTGTAGGCTTCCCTAGGGGCCCGTGGAGTCCCGTAGATTTCCGTAGGGGCTTGTAGGGTTGTGTAAGTGCCCGCAGGGGTTGGTAGGAGCTTGTAGGTGCCATAAGTTTCCAGAGGGTAGTGTAGGGTTCCGTAGGGGCCTGTGGTGTTCCCTAGGGGCCTGTAGAGTCTCGTACGGTTCCGTAGGGGCCTGTGGTGTTCTCTACGGGCCTGTAGAGTCTCGTACGGTTCCGTAGGGGCCTGTAGTATTCCCTAGGGGCCTGTAGAGTCTCGTGCGGTTCAGTAGGGGCCTGTAGGTTTCCATAAGCGCCCGCAGAGGTCTGAAGGGGCCCGTACTGTTCCGTAAGGATCCATAGGGTTCCGTAGAGCTTCGTAGGTTCCCTAGAGGCCTGTAGAGTACCGCAGGAGCCAGTAGTGTTCTGTAGGGGGCCGTAAGGTTCCTTCCGTAGGGGCTGGCAGTGTTCCGTAGGGGCCTCTAGGGTTGTGTAAGTGCCCGCAGCAGTCTGTAGGAGTCTGTGGGATTCTGTAAGGTTCTGGAGGGTTCTGCAGGGTTCTGTAGGGGCCCGTAGAGTTCCATAGTGGCTGGTAAAGTTCCCTAGGGCCCTGTGGGGTTCTGTATGGACCTGTAGGGTTCTGTAGGGGCCTGCAGGGTTCTGTAAGTGTCCGCAGGTGTCTGTAGGGTTCCGTAGGGGTCTGCAGGGTTCCGTAGGGGCCTGCAGTGTTCTGTAGGAGCCCATAGGGTTTTAGTGAGGTTCCGTTGTGTTGCTAAGGGTCTTGTAGAGTGCTGTCGGGTCCTGGAGTATTCTGTAGGGTTCTAGAGGGGCTCGTAGGGTTCCGTCAAAATCTGTAGGGTTCCCTAGGGGCCTGTAGAGTCCCGTAGATTTCCGTAGGGGCCTGTATGGTTGTGTAAGTGCCCGCAGCAGTCTGTAGGAGTCTGTGGGATTCTGTAAGGTTCTGGAGGGTTCTGCAGAGTTCTGTAGGGGCCCGTAGAGTTCCGTAGTGGCTGGTAAAGTTCCGTAGGGCCCTGAGGGGTTCTGTATGGACCTGTAGGGTTCCGTAGGGGCCTGCAGGGTTCTGTAAGTGCCCACAGTGTTCTGTAGGAGCCCATAGGGTTTTAGTGAGGTTTCGTTTTGTTGCTAAGGGTCTTGTAGAGTGCAGTCGGGTCCTGGAGTATTCTGTAGGGTTCCAGAGGGGCTCGTAGGGTTCCGTTGAAATCTGTAGGCTTCCCTAGGGGCCCGTGGAGTCCCGTAGATTTCCGTAGGGGCCTGTAGGGTTGTGTAAGTGCCCGCAGGGGTTGGTAGGAGCTTGTAGGGTGCCATAAGTTTCCAGAGGGTTGTGTAGGGTTCCATAGGGGACGGTGGTGTTCCCTAGGGGCCTGTAGAGTCTCGTACGGTTCCGTAGGGTCCTGTAGGTTTCCATAAGCACCCGCAGAGGTCTGAAGGGGCCCGTACTGTTCCGTAAGGATCCATAGGGTTCCGTAGAGCTTCGTAGGTTCCCTAGAGGCCTGTAGAGTACCGCAGGAACCAATAGTGTTCTGTAGGGGCCCGTAGGGTTCCTTCCATAGGGGCTGGCAGTGTTCCGTAGGGGCCTGTAGGGTTGTGTAAGTGCCCGCAGCAGTCTGTAGGAGTCTGTGGGATTCTGTAAGGTTCTGGAGGGTTCTGCAGGGTTCTGTAGGGGCCCGTAGAGTTCCGTAGTGGCTGGTAAAGTTCCGTAGGGCCCTGTGGGGTTCTGTATGGACCTGTAGGGTTCTGTAGGGGCCTGCAGGGTTCTGTAAGTGCCCGCAGGTGTCTGTAGGGTTCCGTAGGGGTCTGTAGGGTTCCGTAGGCACCTGCAGTGTTCTGTAGGAGCCCATAGGGTTTTAGTGAGGTTCCGTTGTGTTGCTAAGGGTCTTGTAGAGTGCTGTCGGGTCCTGGAGTATTCTGTAGGGTTCCAGAGGGGCTCGTAGGGTTCCGTTGAAATCTGTAGGCTTCCCTAGGGGCCCGTGGAGTCCCGTAGATTTCCGTAGGGGCCTGTAGGGTTGTGTAAGTGCCCGCAGGGGTTGGTAGGAGCTTGTAGGGTTCCATAAGTTTCCAGAGGGTTGTGTAGGGTTCCGTAGGGGCCGGTGGTGTTCCCTAGGGGCCTGTAGAGTCTCGTACGGTTCTGTAGGGTCCTGTAGGTTTCCATAAGCGCCCGCAGAGGTCTGAAGGGGCCCGTACTGTTCCGTAAGGATCCATCGGGCTCCGTAGA
The DNA here is from genome assembly GCF_964106895.1 of Numenius arquata. Classification (NCBI taxonomy): domain Eukaryota; kingdom Metazoa; phylum Chordata; class Aves; order Charadriiformes; family Scolopacidae; genus Numenius; species Numenius arquata. The sequence continues at coordinate 107,418 of NW_027415492.1, forward strand.
GCTTCGTAGGTTCCCTAGAGGCCTGTAGAGTACCGCAGGAACCAGTAGTGTTCTATAGGGGCCCGTAGGGTTCCTTCCATAGGGGCTGGCAGTGTTCCGTAGGGTCCTCTAGGGTTGAGTAAGTGCCCACAGGAGTCTGTAGGAATCCAGGGGATTCTGTAAGGTTCTGGAGGGTTCTGCAGGGTTCCGTAGGGGCCCATAGAGTTCCGTAGTGGCTGGTAAAGTTCCGTAGGGCCCTGTACCGTTCCGTAACTGCCCGCAAGGGTCTTTAGGCTTCCGTAGGGGCTGGTAGGGTTCCATAAAGTTCCGTGGGTTCCTGCAGAGTTCTGCAAGTGCCCGCAAGGGCCTGTAGGGGCACACAGTGTTTCTGTCAGGTTCCGTAGAGTTCCGTAGGGGCCATAGGTTTCCGTAGTGGCTGGTAGTATTCCGTAGGGGTCTGTAGGGTTCCGTAGGCGCCTGCAGTGTTCTGTAGGAGCCCATAAGGTTTTAGTGAGGTTCCGTTGTGTTGCTATGGGTCTTGTAGAGTGCTGTCGGGTCCTGGAGTATTCTGTAGGGTTCCAGAGGGGCTCGTAGGGTTCCGTTGAAATCTGTAGGCTTCCCTAGGGGCCCGTGGAGTCCCGTAGATTTCCGTAGGGGCTTGTAGGGTTGTGTAAGTGCCCGCAGGGGTTGGTAGGAGCTTGTAGGGTGCCATAAGTTTCCAGAGGGTAGTGTAGGGTTCCGTAGGGGCCTGTGGTGTTCCCTAGGGGCCTGTAGAGTCTCGTACGGTTCCGTAGGGGCCTGTGGTGTTCTCTACGGGCCTGTAGAGTCTCGTGCGGTTCAGTAGGGGCCTGTAGGTTTCCATAAGCGCCCGCAGAGGTCTGAAGGGGCCCGTACTGTTCCGTAAGGATCCATAGGGTTCCGTAGAGCTTCGTAGGTTCCCTAGAGGCCTGTAGAGTACCGCAGGAGCCAGTAGTGTTCTGTAGGGGGCCGTAAGGTTCCTTCCGTAGGGGCTGGCAGTGTTCTGTAGGGGCCTGTAGGGTTGTGTAAGTGCCCGCAGCAGTCTGTAGGAGTCTGTGGGATTCTGTAAGGTTCTGGAGGGTTCTGCAGGGTTCTGTAGGGGCCCGTAGAGTTCCGTAGTGGCTGGTAAAGTTCCCTAGGGCCCTGTGGGGTTCTGTATGGACCTGTAGGGTTCTGTAGGGGCCTGCAGGGTTCTGTAAGTGTCCGCAGGTGTCTGTAGGGTTCCGTAGGGGTCTGCAGGGTTCCGTAGGGGCCTGCAGTGTTCTGTAGGAGCCCATAGGGTTTTAGTGAGGTTCCGTTGTGTTGCTAAGGGTCTTGTAGAGTGCTGTCGGGTCCTGGAGTATTCTGTAGGGTTCCAGAGGGGCTCGTAGGGTTCCGTCAAAATCTGTAGGGTTGCCTAGGGGCCTGTAGAGTCCCGTAGATTTCCGTAGGGGCCTGTAGGGTTGTGTAAGTGCCCGCAGCAGTCTGTAGGAGTCTGTGGGATTCTGTAAGATTCTGGAGGGTTCTGCAGAGTTCTGTAGGGGCCCGTAGAGTTCCGTAGTGGCTGGTAAAGTTCCGTAGGGCCCTGAGGGGTTCTGTATGGACCTGTAGGGTTCCGTAGGGGCCTGCAGGGTTCTGTAAGTGCCCACAGTGTTCTGTAGGAGCCCATAGGGTTTTAGTGAGGTTTCGTTTTGTTGCTAAGGGTCTTGTAGAGTGCAGTCGGGTCCTGGAGTATTCTGTAGGGTTCCAGAGGGGCTCGTAGGGTTCCGTTGAAATCTGTAGGCTTCCCTAGGGGCCCGTGGAGTCCCGTAGATTTCCGTAGGGGCCTGTAGGGTTGTGTAAGTGCCCGCAGGGGTTGGTAGGAGCTTGTAGGGTGCCATAAGTTTCCAGAGGGTTGTGTAGGGTTCCATAGGGGCCGGTGGTGTTCCCTAGGGGCCTGTAGAGTCTCGTACGGTTCTGTAGGGTCCTGTAGGTTTCCATAAGCGCCCGCAGAGGTCTGAAGAGGCCCGTACTGTTCCGTAAGGATCCATAGGGCTCCGTAGAGCTTCGTAGGTTCCCTAGAGGCCTGTAGAGTACCGCAGGAACCAGTAGTGTTCTGTAGGGGCCCGTAGGGTTCCTTCCATAGGGGCTGGCAGTGTTCCGTAGGGTCCTCTAGGGTTGAGTAAGTGCCCACAGGAGTCTGTAGGAATCCAGGGGATTCTGTAAGGTTCTGGAGGGTTCTGCAGGGTTCCGTAGGGGCCAGTAGAGTTCCGTAGTGGCTGGTAAAGTTCTGTAGGGCCCTGTACCGTTCCGTAACTGCCCGCAAGGGTCTTTAGGCTTCCGTAGGGGCTGGTAGGGTTCCATAAAGTTCCGTGTGTTCCTGCAGAGTTCTGCAAGTGCCCGCAAGGGCCTGTAGGGGCACACAGTGTTTCTGTCAGGTTCCGTAGAGTTCCGTAGGGGCCATAGCTTTCCGTAGCGGCTGGTAGTATTCCGTAGGGGTCTGTAGGGTTCTGTAGGCACCTGCAGTGTTCTGTAGGAGCCCATAGGGTTTTAGTGAGGTTCCGTTGTGTTGCTAAGGGTCTTGTAGAGTGCTGTCGGGTCCTGGAGTATTCTGTAGGGTTCCAGAGGGGCTCGTAGGGTTCCGTTGAAATCTGTAGGCTTCCCTAGGGGCCCGTGGAGTCCCGTAGATTTCCGTAGGGGCTTGTAGGGTTGTGTAAGTGCCCGCAGGGGTTGGTAGGAGCTTGTAGGGTGCCATAAGTTTCCAGAGGGTTGTGTAGGGTTCCGTAGGGGCCGGTGGTGTTCCCTAGGGGCCTGTAGAGTCTCGTACAGTTCCGTAGGGTCCTGTAGGTTTCCATAAGCGCCCGCAGAGGTCTGAAGGGGCCCGTACTGTTCCGTAAGGATCCGTAGGGCTCCGTAGAGCTTCGTAGGTTCCCTAGAGGCCTGTAGAGTACCGCAGGAACCAGTAGTGTTCTATAGGGGCCCGTAGGGTTCCTTCCATAGGGGCTGGCAGTGTTCCGTAGGGGCCTGTAGGGTTGTGTAAGTGCCCGCAGCAGTCTGTAAGAGTCTGTGAGATTCTGTAAGGTTCTGGAGGGTTCTGCAGGGTTCTGTAGGGGCCCGTAGAGTTCCGTAGTGGCTGGTAAAGTTCCGTAGGGCCCTGTGGGGTTCTGTATGGACCTGTAGGGTTCTGTAGGGGCCTGCAGGGTTCTGTAAGTGCCCGCAGGTGTCTGTAGGGTTCCGTAGGGGTCTGTAGGGTTCCGTAGGCACCTGCAGTGTTCTGTAGGAGCCCATAGGGTTTTAGTGAGGTTCCGTTGTGTTGCTAAGGGTCTTGTAGAGTGCTGTCGGGTCCTGGAGTATTCTGTAGGGTTCCAGAGGGGCTCGTAGGGTTCCGTTGAAATCTGTAGGCTTCCCTAGGGGCCCGTGGAGTCCCGTAGATTTCCGTAGGGGCCTGTAGAGTTGTGTAAATGCCCGCAGGGGTTGGTAGGAGCTTGTAGGGTGCCATAAGTTTCCAGAGGGTTGTGTAGGGTTCCGTAGGGGCCGGTGGTGTTCCCTAGGGGCCTGTAGAGTCTCGTACGGTTCCGTAGGGGCCTGTAGGTTTCCATAAGTGCCTGCAGAGGTCTGAAGGGGCCCGTACTGTTCCGTAAGGATCCATAGGGCTCCGTAGAGCTTCGTAGGTTCCCTAGAGGCCTGTAGAGTACCGCAGGAACCAGTAGTGTTCTGTAGGGGCCCGTAAGGTTCCTTCCATAGGGGCTGGCAGTGTTCCGTAGGGGCCTCTAGGGTTGAGTAAGTGCCCGCAGGAGTCTGTAGCAATCCGTGGGATTCTGTAAGGTTCTGGAGGGTTCTGCAGGGTTCCGTAGGGGCCCGTAGAGTTCCGTAGTGACTGGTAAAGTTCCGTAGGGCCCCGTACCGTTCCGTAACTGCCTGCCAGGGTCTTTAGGCTTCCGTAGGGGCTGGTAGGGTTCCATAAAGTTCCGTGGGTTCCTGCAGAGTTCTGCAAGTGCCCGCAAGGGCCTGTAGGGGTACACAGTATTTCTGTCAGGTTCCGTAGAGTTCCGTAGGGGCCATAGGTTTCCGTAGCGGCTGGTAGTATTCCGTAGGGGTCTGTAGGGTTCCGTAGGCGCCTGCAGTGTTCTGTAGGAGCCCATAGGGTTTTAGTGAGGTTCCGTTGTGTTGCTAAGGGTCTTGTAGAGTGCTGTCGGGTCCTGGAGTATTCTGTAGGGTTCCAGAGGGGCTCGTAGGGTTCCGTTGAAATCTGTAGGCTTCCCTAGGGGCCCGTGGAGTCCCGTAGATTTCCGTAGGGGCTTGTAGGGTTGTGTAAGTGCCCGCAGGGGTTGGTAGGAGCTTGTAGTGTGCCATAAGTTTCCAGAGGGTAGTGTAGGGTTCCGTAGGGGCCTGTGGTGTTCCCTAGGGGCCTGTAGAGTCTCGTACGGTTCCGTAGGGGCCTGTGGTGTTCCCTAGGGGCCTGTAGAGTCTCGTACGGTTCCGTAGGGGCCTGTAGGTTTCCATAAGCGCCCGCAGAGGTCTGAAGGGGCCCGTACTGTTCCGTAAGGATCCATAGGGTTCCGTAGAGCTTCGTAGGTTCCCTAGAGGCCTGTGGAGTACCGCAGTAGCCAGTAGTGTTCTGTAGGGGCCCGTAAGGTTCCTTCCGTAGGGGCTGGCAGTGTTCCGTAGGGGCCTGTAGGGTTGTGTAAGTGCCCGCAGCAGTCTGTAGGAGTCTGTGGGATTCTGTAAGGTTCTGGAGGGTTCTGCAGGGTTCTGTAGGGGCCCGTAGAGTTCCGTAGTGGCTGGTAAAGTTCCGTAGGGCCCTGTGGGGTTCTGTATGGACCTGTAGGGTTCTGTAGGGGCCTGCAGGGTTCTGTAAGTGTCCGCAGGTGTCTGTAGGGTTCCGTAGGGGTCTGTAGGGTTCCGTAGGCACCTGCAGTGTTCTGTAGGAGCCCATAGGGTTTTAGTGAGGTTCCGTTGTGTTGCTAAGGGTCTTGTAGAGTGCTGTCGGGTCCTGGAGTATTCTGTAGGGTTCCAGAGGGGCTCGTAGGGTTCCGTTGAAATCTGTAGGCTTCCCTAGGGGCCCGTGGAGTCCCGTAGATTTCCGTAGGGGCCTGTAGGGTTGTGTAAGTGCCCGCAGGGGTTGGTAGGAGCTTGTAGGGTGCCATAAGTTTCCAGAGGGTTGTGTAGGGTTCCGTAGGGGCCGGTGGTGTTCCCTAGGGGCCTGTAGAGTCTCGTACAGTTCCGTAGGGTCCTGTAGGATTCCATAAGCGCCCGCAGAGGTCTGAAGGGGCCCGTACTGTTCCGTAAGGATCCATAGGGCTCCGTAGAGCTTCGTAGGTTCCCTAGAGGCCTGTAGAGTACCGCAGGAACCAGTAGTGTTCTATAGGGGCCCGTAGGGTTCCTTCCATAGGGGCTGGCAGTGTTCCGTAGGGGCCTGTAGGGTTGAGTCAGTGCCCGCAGGAGTCTGTAGGAATCCATGGGATTCTGTAAGGTTCTGGAGGGTTCTGCAGGGTTCCGTAGGGGCCCGTAGAGTTCCGTAGTGGCTGGTAAAGTTCCGTAGGGCCCTGTACCGTTCCGTAACTGCCCGCAAGGGTCTTTAGGCTTCCATAGGGGCTGGTAGGGTTCCATAAAGTTCCGTGGGTTCCTGCAGAGTTCTGCAAGTGCCCGCAAGGGCCTGTAGGGGCACACAGTGTTTCTGTCAGGTTCCGTAGAGTTCCGTAGGGGCCATAGGTTTCCGTAGCGGCTGGTAGTATTCCGTAGGGGTCTGTAGGGTTCCGTAGGCACCTGCAGTGTTCTGTAGGAGCCCATAGGGTTTTAGTGAGGTTCCGTTGTGTTGCTATGGGTCTTGTAGAGTGCTGTCGGGTCCTGGAGTATTCTGTAGGGTTCCAGAGGGGCTCGTAGGGTTCCGTTGAAATCTGTAGGCTTCCCTAGGGGCCCGTGGAGTCCCGTAGATTTCCGTAGGGGCCTGTAGGGTTGTGTAAGTGCCCGCAGGGGTTGGTAGGAGCTTGTAGGGTGCCATAAGTTTCCAGAGGGTTGTGTAGGGTTCCGTAGGGGCCGGTGGTGTTCCCTAGGGGCCTGTAGAGTCTCGTACGGTTCCGTAGGGGCCTGTGGTGTTCCCTAGGGGCCTGTAGAGTCTCGTACGGTTCCGTAGGGGCCTGTAGTGTTCCCTAGGGGCCTGTAGAGTCTCGTACAGTTCCGTAGGGTCCTGTAGGTTTCCATAAGCGCCCGCAGAGGTCTGAAGGGGCCCGTACTGTTCCGTAAGGATCCATAGGGCTCCGTAGAGCTTCGTAGGTTCCCTAGAGGCCTGTAGAGTACCGCAGGAGCCAGTAGTGTTCTGTAGGGGCCCGTAAGGTTCCTTCCGTAGGGGCTGGCAGTGTTCCGTAGGGGCCTCTAGGGTTGTGTAAGTGCCCGCAGCAGTCTGTAAGAGTCTGTGGGATTCTGTAAGGTTCTGGAGGGTTCTGCAGGGTTCTGTAGGGGCCCGTAGAGTTCCGTAGTGGCTGGTAAAGTTCCGTAGGGCCCTGTGGGGTTCTGTATGGACCTGTAGGGTTCTGTAGGGGCCTGCAGGGTTCTGTAAGTGCCCGCAGGTGTCTGTAGGGTTCCGTAGGGGTCTGTAGGGTTCCGTAGGCACCTGCAGTGTTCTGTAGGAGCCCATAGGGTTTTAGTGAGGTTCCGTTGTGTTGCTAAGGGTCTTGTAGAGTGCTGTCGGGTCCTGGAGTATTCTGTAGGGTTCCAGAGGGGCTCGTAGGGTTCCGTTGAAATCTGTAGGCTTCCCTAGGGGCCCGTGGAGTCCCGTAGATTTCCGTAGGGGCCTGTAGGGTTGTGTAAGTGCCCGCAGGGGTTGGTAGGAGCTTGTAGGGTGCCATAAGTTTCCAGAGGGTTGTGTAGGGTTCCGTAGGGGCCGGTGGTGTTCCCTAGGGGCCTGTAGAGTCTCGTACGGTTCCGTAGGGGCCTGTGGTGTTCCCTAGGGGCCTGTAGAGTCTCGTACGGTTCCGTAGGGGCCTGTAGTGTTCCCTAGGGGCCTGTAGAGTCTCGTACAGTTCCGTAGGGTCCTGTAGGTTTCCATAAGCGCCCGCAGAGGTCTGAAGGGGCCCGTACTGTTCCGTAAGGATCCATAGGGCTCCGTAGAGCTTCGTAGGATCCCTAGAGGCCTGTAGAGTACCGCAGGAGCCAGTAGTGTTCTGTGGGGGCCCGTAAGGTTCCTTCCGTAGGGGCTGGCAGTGTTCCGTAGGGGCCTGTAGGGTTGTGTAAGTGCCCGCAGCAGTCTGTAAGAGTCTGTGGGATTCTGTAAGGTTCTGGAGGGTTCTGCAGGGTTCTGTAGGGGCCCGTAGAGTTCCGTAGTGGCTGGTAAAGTTCCGTAGGGCCCTGTGGGGTTCTGTATGGACCTGTAGGGTTCTGTAGGGGCCTGCAGGGTTCTGTAAGTGCCCGCAGGTGTCTGTAGGGTTCCGTAGGGGTCTGTAGGGTTCCGTAGGCACCTGCAGTGTTCTGTAGGAGCCCATAGGGTTTTAGTGAGGTTCCGTTGTGTTGCTAAGGGTCTTGTAGAGTGCTGTCGGGTCCTGGAGTATTCTGTAGGGTTCCAGAGGGGCTCGTAGGGTTCCGTTGAAATCTGTAGGCTTCCCTAGGGGCCCGTGGAGTCCCGTAGATTTCCGTAGGGGCCTGTAGGGTTGTGTAAATGCCCGCAGGGGTTGGTAGGAGCTTGTAGGGTGCCATAAGTTTCCAGAGGGTTGTGTAGGGTTCCGTAGGGGCCGGTGGTGTTCCCTAGGGGCCTGTAGAGTCTCGTACGGTTCCGTAGGGGCCTGTAGGTTTCCATAAGTGCCTGCAGAGGTCTGAAGGGGCCCGTACTGTTCCGTAAGGATCCATAGGGCTCCGTAGAGCTTCGTAGGTTCCCTAGAGGCCTGTAGAGTACCGCAGGAACCAGTAGTGTTCTGTAGGGGCCCGTAAGGTTCCTTCCATAGGGGCTGGCAGTGTTCCGTAGGGGCCTCTAGGGTTGAGTAAGTGCCCGCAGGAGTCTGTAGCAATCCGTGGGATTCTGTAAGGTTCTGGAGGGTTCTGCAGGGTTCCGTAGGGGCCCGTAGAGTTCCGTAGTGACTGGTAAAGTTCCGTAGGGCCCTGTACCGTTCCGTAACTGCCTGCAAGGGTCTTTAGGCTTCCGTAGGGGCTGGTAGGGTTCCATAAAGTTCCGTGGGTTCCTGCAGAGTTCTGCAAGTGCCCGCAAGGGCCTGTAGGGGCCCACAGTGTTTCTGTCAGGTTCCGTAGAGTTCCGTAGGGGCCATAGGTTTCCGTAGCGGCTGGTAGTATTCCGTAGGGGTCTGTAGGGTTCCGTAGGCGCCTGCAGTGTTCTGACGGAGCCCATAGGGTTTTAGTGAGGTTCCGTTGTGTTGCTAAGGGTCTTGTAGAGTGCTGTCGGGTCCTGGAGTATTCTGTAGGGTTCCAGAGGGGCTCGTAGGGTTCCGTTGAAATCTGTAGGCTTCCCTAGGGGCCCGTGGAGTCCCGTAGATTTCCGTAGGGGCCTGTAGGGTTGTGTAAGTGCCCGCAGGGGTTGGTAGGAGCTTGTAGGGTGCCATAAGTTTCCAGAGGGTAGTGTAGGGTTCCGTAGGGGCCTGTGGTGTTCCCTAGGGGCCTGTAGAGTCTCGTACGGTTCCCTAGGGGCCTGTAGTGTTCCCTAGAGGCCTGTAGAGTCTCGTGCGGTTCTGTAGGGGCCTGTAGATTTCCATAAGCGCCTGCAGAGGTCTGAAGGGGCCCGTACTGTTCCGTAAGGATCCATAGGGTTCCGTAGAGCTTCGTAGGTTCCCTAGAGGCCTGTGGAGTACCGCAGGAGCCAGTAGTGTTCTGTAGGGGCCCGTAAGGTTCCTTCCGTAGGGGCTGGCAGTGTTCCGTAGGGGCCTGTAGGGTTGTGTAAGTGCCCGCAGCAGTCTGTAGGAGTCTGTGGGATTCTGTAAGGTTCTGGAGGGTTCTGCAGGGTTCTGTAGGGGCCCCTAGAGTTCCGTAGTGGCTGGTAAAGTTCCGTAGGGCCCTGTGGGGTTCTGTATGGACCTGTAGGGTTCTGTAGGGGCCTGCAGGGTTCTGTAAGTGCCCGCAGGTGTCTGTAGGGTTCCGTAGGGGTCTGTAGGGTTCCGTAGGCACCTGCAGTGTTCTGTAGGAGCCCATAGGGTTTTAGTGAGGTTCCGTTGTGTTGCTAAGGGTCTTGTAGAGTGCTGTCGGGTCCTGGAGTATTCTGTAGGGTTCCAGAGGGGCTCGTAGGGTTCCGTTGAAATCTGTAGGCTTCCCTAGGGGCCCGTGGAGTCCCGTAGATTTCCGTAGGGGCCTGTAGGGTTGTGTAAGTGCCCGCAGGGGTTGGTAGGAGCTTGTAGGGTGCCATAAGTTTCCAGAGGGTAGTGTAGGGTTCCGTAGGGGCCGGTGGTGTTCCCTAGGGGCCTGTAGAGTCTCGTACAGTTCCGTAGGGTCCTGTAGGTTTCCATAAGCGCCCGCAGAGGTCTGAAGGGGCCCGTACTGTTCCGTAAGGATCCGTAGGGCTGCGTAGAGCTTCGTAGGTTCCCTAGAGGCCTGTAGAGTACCGCAGGAACCAGTAGTGTTCTATAGGGGCCCGTAGGGTTCCTTCCATAGGGGCTGGCAGTGTTCCGTAGGGGCCTGTAGGGTTGAGTCAGTGCCCGCAGGAGTCTGTAGGAATCCATGGGATTCTGTAAGGTTCTGCAGGGTTCTGCAGGGTTCCATAGGGGCCCGTAGAGTTCCGTAGTGGCTGGTAAAGTTCCGTAGGGCCCTGTACCGTTCCGTAACTGCCCGCAAGGGTCTTTAGGCTTCCATAGGGGCTGGTAGGGTTCCATAAAGTTCCGTGGGTTCCTGCAGAGTTCTGCAAGTGCCCGCAAGGGCCTGTAGGGGCACACAGTGTTTCTGTCAGGTTCCGTAGAGTTCCGTAGGGGCCATAGGTTTCCGTAGCGGCTGGTAGTATTCCGTAGGGGTCTGTAGGGTTCCGTAGGCATCTGCAGTGTTCTGTAGGAGCCCATAGGGTTTTAGTGAGGTTCCGTTGTGTTGCTATGGGTCTTGTAGAGTGCCGTCGGGTCCTGGAGTATTCTGTAGGGTTCCAGAGGGGCTCGTAGGGTTCCGTTGAAATCTGTAGGCTTCCCTAGGGGCCCGTGGAGTCCCGTAGATTTCCGTAGGGGCCTGTAGGGTTGTGTAAGTGCCCGCAGGGGTTGGTAGGAGCTTGTAGGGTGCCATAAGTTTCCAGAGGGTTGTGTAGGGTTCCGTAGGGGCCGGTGGTGTTCCCTAGGGGCCTGTAGAGTCTCGTACGGTTCCGTAGGGGCCTGTGGTGTTCCCTAGGGGCCTGTAGAGTCTCGTACGGTTCCGTAGGGGCCTGTAGTGTTCCCTAGGGGCCTGTAGAGTCTCGTACAGTTCCGTAGGGTCCTGTAGGTTTCCATAAGCGCCCGCAGAGGTCTGAAGGGGCCCGTACTGTTCCGTAAGGATCCATAGGGCTCCGTAGAGCTTCGTAGGTTCCCTAGAGGCCTGTAGAGTACCGCAGGAGCCAGTAGTGTTCTGTAGGGGCCCGTAAGGTTCCTTCCGTAGGGGCTGGCAGTGTTCCGTAGGGGCCTGTAGGGTTGTGTAAGTGCCCGCAGCAGTCTGTAAGAGTCTGTGGGATTCTGTAAGGTTCTGGAGGGTTCTGCAGGGTTCTGTAGGGGCCCGTAGAGTTCCGTAGTGGCTGGTAAAGTTCCGTAGGGCCCTGTGGGGTTCTGTATGGACCTGTAGGGTTCTGTAGGGGCCTGCAGGCTTCTGTAAGTGCCCGCAGGTGTCTGTAGGGTTCCGTAGGGGTCTGTAGGGTTCCGTAGGCACCTGCAGTGTTCTGTAGGAGCCCATAGGGTTTTAGTGAGGTTCCGTTGTGTTGCTAAGGGTCTTGTAGAGTGCTGTCGGGTCCTGGAGTATTCTGTAGGGTTCCAGAGGGGCTCGTAGGGTTCCGTTGAAATCTGTAGGCTTCCCTAGGGGCCCGTGGAGTCCCGTAGATTTCCGTAGGGGCCTGTAGGGTTGTGTAAGTGCCCGCAGGGGTTGGTAGGAGCTTGTAGGGTGCCATAAGTTTCCAGAGGGTAGTGTAGGGTTCCGTAGGGGCCTGTGGTGTTCCCTAGGGGCCTGTAGAGTCTCGTACGGTTCCGTAGGGGCCTGTGGTGTTCCCTAGGGGCCTGTAGAGTCTCGTACGGTTCCGTAGGGGCCTGTAGGTTTCCATAAGCGCCCGCAGAGGTCTGAAGGGGCCCGTACTGTTCCGTAAGGATCCATAGGGTTCCGTAGAGCTTCGTAGGTTCCCTAGAGGCCTGTGGAGTACCGCAGTAGCCAGTAGTGTTCTGTAGGGGCCCGTAAGGTTCCTTCCGTAGGGGCTGGCAGTGTTCCGTAGGGGCCTGTAGGGTTGTGTAAGTGCCCGCAGCAGTCTGTAGGAGTCTGTGGGATTCTGTAAGGTCCTGGAGGGTTCTGCAGGGTTCTGTAGGGGCCCCTAGAGTTCCGTAGTGGCTGGTAAAGTTCCGTAGGGCCCTGTGGGGTTCTGTATGGACCTGTAGGGTTCTGTAGGGGCCTGCAGGGTTCTGTAAGTGCCCGCAGGTGTCTGTAGGGTTCCGTAGGGGTCTGTAGGGTTCCGTAGGCACCTGCAGTGTTCTGTAGGAGCCCATAGGGTTTTAGTGAGGTTCCGTTGTGTTGCTAAGGGTCTTTTAGAGTGCTGTCGGGTCCTGGAGTATTCTGTAGGGTTCCAGAGGGGCTCGTAGGGTTCCGTTGAAATCTGTAGGCTTCCCTAGGGGCCCGTGGAGTCCCGTAGATTTCCGTAGGGGCCTGTAGGGTTGTGTAAATGCCCGCAGGGGTTGGTAGGAGCTTGTAGGGTGCCATAAGTTTCCAGAGGGTTGTGTAGGGTTCCGTAGGGGCCGGTGGTGTTCCCTAGGGGCCTGTAGAGTCTCGTACGGTTCCGTAGGGGCCTGTAGGTTTCCATAAGTGCCTGCAGAGGTCTGAAGGGGCCCATACTGTTCCGTAAGGATCCATAGGGCTCCGTAGAGCTTCGTAGGTTCCCTAGAGGCCTGTAGAGTACCGCAGGAACCAGTAGTGTTCTGTAGGGGCCCGTAAGGTTCCTTCCATAGGGGCTGGCAGTGTTCCGTAGGGGCCTCTAGGGTTGAGTAAGTGCCCGCAGGAGTCTGTAGGAATCCGTGGGATTCTGTAAGGTTCTGGAGGGTTCTGCAGGGTTCCGTAGGGGCCCGTAGAGTTCCGTAGTGACTGGTAAAGTTCCGTAGGGCCCCGTACCGTTCCGTAACTGCCTGCCAGGGTCTTTAGGCTTCCGTAGGGGCTGGTAGGGTTCCATAAAGTTCCGTGGGTTCCTGCAGAGTTCTGCAAGTGCCCGCAAGGGCCTGTAGGGGCACACAGTATTTCTGTCAGGTTCCGTAGAGTTCCGTAGGGGCCATAGGTTTCCGTAGCGGCTGGTAGTATTCCGTAGGGGTCTGCAGGGTTCCGTAGGCGCCTGCAGTGTTCTGTAGGAGCCCATAGGGTTTTAGTGAGGTTCCGTTGTGTTGCTAAGGGTCTTGTAGAGTGCTGTCGGGTCCTGGAGTATTCTGTAGGGTTCCAGAGGGGCTCGTAGGGTTCCGTTGAAATCTGTAGGCTTCCCTAGGGGCCCGTGGAGTCCCGTAGATTTCCGTAGGGGCTTGTAGGGTTGTGTAAGTGCCCGCAGGGGTTGGTAGGAGCTTGTAGGGTGCCATAAGTTTCCAGAGGGTAGTGTAGGGTTCCGTAGGGGCCTGTGGTGTTCCCTAGGGGCCTGTAGAGTCTCGTACGGTTCCGTAGGGGCCTGTGGTGTTCCCTAGGGGCCTGTAGAGTCTCGTACGGTTCCGTAGGGGCCTGTAGGTTTCCATAAGCGCCCGCAGAGGTCTGAAGGGGCCCGTACTGTTCCGTAAGGATCCATAGGGTTCCGTAGAGCTTCGTAGGTTCCCTAGAGGCCTGTGGAGTACCGCAGTAGCCAGTAGTGTTCTGTAGGGGCCCGTAAGGTTCCTTCCGTAGGGGCTGGCAGTGTTCCGTAGGGGCCTGTAGGGTTGTGTAAGTGCCCGCAGCAGTCTGTAGGAGTCTGTGGGATTCTGTAAGGTTCTGGAGGGTTCTGCAGGGTTCTGTAGGGGCCCCTAGAGTTCCGTAGTGGCTGGTAAAGTTCCGTAGGGCCCTGTGGGGTTCTGTATGGACCTGTAGGGTTCTGTAGGGGCCTGCAGGGTTCTGTAAGTGCCCGCAGGTGTCTGTAGGGTTCCGTAGGGGTCTGTAGGGTTCCGTAGGCACCTGCAGTGTTCTGTAGGAGCCCATAGGGTTTTAGTGAGGTTCCGTTGTGTTGCTAAGGGTCTTGTAGAGTGCTGTCGGGTCCTGGAGTATTCTGTAGGGTTCCAGAGGGGCTCGTAGGGTTCCGTTGAAATCTGTAGGCTTCCCTAGGGGCCCGTGGAGTCCCGTAGATTTCCGTAGGGGCCTGTAGGGTTGTGTAAGTGCCCGCAGGGGTTGGTAGGAGCTTGTAGGGTGCCATAAGTTTCCAGAGGGTTGTGTAGGGTTCCGTAGGGGCCGGTGGTGTTCCCTAGGGGCCTGTAGAGTCTCGTACAGTTCCGTAGGGTCCTGTAGGTTTCCATAAGCGCCCGCAGAGGTCTGAAGGGGCCCGTACTGTTCCGTAAGGATCCGTAGGGCTCCGTAGAGCTTCGTAGGTTCCCTAGAGGCCTGTAGAGTACCGCAGGAACCAGTAGTGTTCTGTAGGGGCCCGTAGGGTTCCTTCCATAGGGGCTGGCAGTGTTCCGTAGGGGCCTGTAGGGTTGAGTCAGTGCCCGCAGGAGTCTGTAGGAATCCATGGGATTCTGTAAGGTTCTGGAGGGTTCTGCAGGGTTCCGTAGGGGCCCGTAGAGTTCCGTAGTGGCTGGTAAAGTTCCGTAGGGCCCTGTACCGTTCCGTAACTGCCCGCAAGGGTCTTTAGGCTTCCATAGGGGCTGGTAGGGTTCCATAAAGTTCCGTGGGTTCCTGCAGAGTTCTGCAAGTGCCCGCAAGGGCCTGTAGGGGCACACAGTGTTTCTGTCAGGTTCCGTAGAGTTCCGTAGGGGCCATAGGTTTCCGTAGCGGCTGGTAGTATTCCGTAGGGGTCTGTAGGGTTCCGTAGGCACCTGCAGTGTTCTGTAGGAGCCCATAGGGTTTTAGTGAGGTTCCGTTGTGTTGCTAAGGGTCTTGTAGAGTGCTGTCGGGTCCTGGAGTATTCTGTAGGGTTCCAGAGGGGCTCGTAGGGTTCCGTTGAAATCTGTAGGCTTCCCTAGGGGCCCGTGGAGTCCCGTAGATTTCCGTAGGGGCCTGTAGGGTTGTGTAAGTGCCCGCAGGGGTTGGTAGGAGCTTGTAGGGTGCCATAAGTTTCCAGAGGGTAGTGTAGGGTTCCGTAGCGGCCTGTAGTGTTCCCTAGGGGCCTGTAGAGTCTCGTACGGTTCCCTAGGGGCCTGTGGTGTTCTCTACGGGCCTGTAGAGTCTCGTACGGTTCCGTAGGGGCCTGTAGTGTTCCCTAGAGGCCTGTAGAGTCTCGTGCGGTTCTGTAGGGGCCTGTAGATTTCCATAAGCGCCTGCAGAGGTCTGAAGGGGCCCATACTGTTCCGTAAGGATCCATAGGGCTCCGTAGAGCTTCGTAGGTTCCCTAGAGGCCTGTGGAGTACCGCAGTAGCCAGTAGTGTTCTGTAGGGACCCGTAAGGTTCCTTCCGTAGGGGCTGGCAGTGTTCCGTAGGGGCCTGTAGGGTTGTGTAAGTGCCCGCAGCAGTCTGTAGGAGTCTGTGGGATTCTGTAAGGTTCTGGAGGGTTCTGCAGGGTTCTGTAGGGGCCCGTAGAGTTCCGTAGTGGCTGGTAAAGTTCCGTAGGGCCCTGTGGGGTTCTGTATGGACCTGTAGGGTTCTGTAGGGGCCTGCAGGGTTCTGTAAGTGCCCGCAGGTGTCTGTAGGGTTCCGTAGGGGTCTGTAGGGTTCCGTAGGCACCTGCAGTGTTCTGTAGGAGCCCATAGGGTTTTAGTGAGGTTCCGTTGTGTTGCTAAGGGTCTTGTAGAGTGCTGTCGGGTCCTGGAGTATTCTGTAGGGTTCCAGAGGGGCTCGTAGGGTTCCGTTGAAATCTGTAGGCTTCCCTAGGGGCCCGTGGAGTCCCGTAGATTTCCGTAGGGGCCTGTAGGGTTGTGTAAATGCCCGCAGGGGTTGGTAGGAGCTTGTAGGGTGCCATAAGTTTCCAGAGGGTTGTGTAGGGTTCCGTAGGGGCCGGTGGTGTTCCCTAGGGGCCTGTAGAGTCTCATACGGTTCCGTAGGGGCCTGTAGGTTTCCATAAGTGCCTGCAGAGGTCTGAAGGGGCCCATACTGTTCCGTAAGGATCCATAGGGCTCCGTAGAGCTTCGTAGGTTCCCTAGAGGCCTGTAGAGTACCGCAGGAACCAGTAGTGTTCTGTAGGGGCCCGTAAGGTTCCTTCCATAGGGGCTGGCAGTGTTCCGTAGGGGCCTCTAGGGTTGAGTAAGTGCCCGCAGGAGTCTGTAGGAATCCGTGGGATTCTGTAAGGTTCTGGAGGGTTCTGCAGGGTTCCGTAGGGGCCCGTAGAGTTCCGTAGTGACTGGTAAAGTTCCGTAGGGCCCCGTACCGTTCCGTAACTGCCTGCCAGGGTCTTTAGGCTTCCGTAGGGGCTGGTAGGGTTCCATAAAGTTCCGTGGGTTCCTGCAGAGTTCTGCAAGTGCCCGCAAGGGCCTGTAGGGGCACACAGTATTTCTGTCAGGTTCCGTAGAGTTCCGTAGGGGCCATAGGTTTCCGTAGCGGCTGGTAGTATTCCGTAGGGGTCTGCAGGGTTCCGTAGGCGCCTGCAGTGTTCTGTAGGAGCCCATAGGGTTTTAGTGAGGTTCCGTTGTGTTGCTAAGGGTCTTGTAGAGTGCTGTCGGGTCCTGGAGTATTCTGTAGGGTTCCAGAGGGGCTCGTAGGGTTCCGTTGAAATCTGTAGGCTTCCCTAGGGGCCCGTGGAGTCCCGTAGATTTCCGTAGGGGCTTGTAGGGTTGTGTAAGTGCCCGCAGGGGTTGGTAGGAGCTTGTAGGGTGCCATAAGTTTCCAGAGGGTAGTGTAGGGTTCCGTAGGGGCCTGTGGTGTTCCCTAGGGGCCTGTAGAGTCTCGTACGGTTCCGTAGGGGCCTGTGGTGTTCCCTAGGGGCCTGTAGAGTCTCGTACGGTTCCGTAGGGGCCTGTAGGTTTCCATAAGCGCCCGCAGAGGTCTGAAGGGGCCCGTACTGTTCCGTAAGGATCCATAGGGTTCCGTAGAGCTTCGTAGGTTCCCTAGAGGCCTGTGGAGTACCGCAGTAGCCAGTAGTGTTCTGTAGGGGCCCGTAAGGTTCCTTCCGTAGGGGCTGGCAGTGTTCCGTAGGGGCCTGTAGGGTTGTGTAAGTGCCCGCAGCAGTCTGTAGGAGTCTGTGGGATTCTGTAAGGTTCTGGAGGGTTCTGCAGGGTTCTGTAGGGGCCCCTAGAGTTCCGTAGTGGCTGGTAAAGTTCCGTAGGGCCCTGTGGGGTTCTGTATGGACCTGTAGGGTTCTGTAGGGGCCTGCAGGGTTCTGTAAGTGCCCGCAGGTGTCTGTAGGGTTCCGTAGGGGTCTGTAGGGTTCCGTAGGCACCTGCAGTGTTCTGTAGGAGCCCATAGGGTTTTAGTGAGGTTCCGTTGTGTTGCTAAGGGTCTTGTAGAGTGCTGTCGGGTCCTGGAGTATTCTGTAGGGTTCCAGAGGGGCTCGTAGGGTTCCGTTGAAATCTGTAGGCTTCCCTAGGGGCCCGTGGAGTCCCGTAGATTTCCGTAGGGGCCTGTAGGGTTGTGTAAGTGCCCGCAGGGGTTGGTAGGAGCTTGTAGGGTGCCATAAGTTTCCAGAGGGTTGTGTAGGGTTCCGTAGGGGCCGGTGGTGTTCCCTAGGGGCCTGTAGAGTCTCGTACAGTTCCGTAGGGTCCTGTAGGTTTCCATAAGCGCCCGCAGAGGTCTGAAGGGGCCCGTACTGTTCCGTAAGGATCCGTAGGGCTCCGTAGAGCTTCGTAGGTTCCCTAGAGGCCTGTAGAGTACCGCAGGAACCAGTAGTGTTCTGTAGGGGCCCGTAGGGTTCCTTCCATAGGGGCTGGCAGTGTTCCGTAGGGGCCTGTAGGGTTGAGTCAGTGCCCGCAGGAGTCTGTAGGAATCCATGGGATTCTGTAAGGTTCTGGAGGGTTCTGCAGGGTTCCGTAGGGGCCCGTAGAGTTCCGTAGTGGCTGGTAAAGTTCCGTAGGGCCCTGTACCGTTCCGTAACTGCCCGCAAGGGTCTTTAGGCTTCCATAGGGGCTGGTAGGGTTCCATAAAGTTCCGTGGGTTCCTGCAGAGTTCTGCAAGTGCCCGCAAGGGCCTGTAGGGGCACACAGTGTTTCTGTCAGGTTCCGTAGAGTTCCGTAGGGGCCATAGGTTTCCGTAGCGGCTGGTAGTATTCCGTAGGGGTCTGTAGGGTTCCGTAGGCACCTGCAGTGTTCTGTAGGAGCCCATAGGGTTTTAGTGAGGTTCCGTTGTGTTGCTAAGGGTCTTGTAGAGTGCTGTCGGGTCCTGGAGTATTCTGTAGGGTTCCAGAGGGGCTCGTAGGGTTCCGTTGAAATCTGTAGGCTTCCCTAGGGGCCCGTGGAGTCCCGTAGATTTCCGTAGGGGCCTGTAGGGTTGTGTAAGTGCCCGCAGGGGTTGGTAGGAGCTTGTAGGGTGCCATAAGTTTCCAGAGGGTAGTGTAGGGTTCCGTAGCGGCCTGTAGTGTTCCCTAGGGGCCTGTAGAGTCTCGTACGGTTCCCTAGGGGCCTGTGGTGTTCTCTACGGGCCTGTAGAGTCTCGTACGGTTCCGTAGGGGCCTGTAGTGTTCCCTAGAGGCCTGTAGAGTCTCGTGCGGTTCTGTAGGGGCCTGTAGATTTCCATAAGCGCCTGCAGAGGTCTGAAGGGGCCCATACTGTTCCGTAAGGATCCATAGGGCTCCGTAGAGCTTCGTAGGTTCCCTAGAGGCCTGTGGAGTACCGCAGTAGCCAGTAGTGTTCTGTAGGGACCCGTAAGGTTCCTTCCGTAGGGGCTGGCAGTGTTCCGTAGGGGCCTGTAGGGTTGTGTAAGTGCCCGCAGCAGTCTGTAGGAGTCTGTGGGATTCTGTAAGGTTCTGGAGGGTTCTGCAGGGTTCTGTAGGGGCCCGTAGAGTTCCGTAGTGGCTGGTAAAGTTCCGTAGGGCCCTGTGGGGTTCTGTATGGACCTGTAGGGTTCTGTAGGGGCCTGCAGGGTTCTGTAAGTGCCCGCAGGTGTCTGTAGGGTTCCGTAGGGGTCTGTAGGGTTCCGTAGGCACCTGCAGTGTTCTGTAGGAGCCCATAGGGTTTTAGTGAGGTTCCGTTGTGTTGCTAAGGGTCTTGTAGAGTGCTGTCGGGTCCTGGAGTATTCTGTAGGGTTCCAGAGGGGCTCGTAGGGTTCCGTTGAAATCTGTAGGCTTCCCTAGGGGCCCGTGGAGTCCCGTAGATTTCCGTAGGGGCCTGTAGGGTTGTGTAAGTGCCCGCAGGGGTTGGTAGGAGCTTGTAGGGTGCCATAAGTTTCCAGAGGGTAGTGTAGGGTTCCGTAGGGGCCGGTGGTGTTCCCTAGGGGCCTGTAGAGTCTCGTACAGTTCCGTAGGGTCCTGTAGGTTTCCATAAGCGCCCGCAGAGGTCTGAAGGGGCCCGTACTGTTCCGTAAGGATCCGTAGGGCTCCGTAGAGCTTCGTAGGTTCCCTAGAGGCCTGTAGAGTACCGCAGGAACCAGTAGTGTTCTATAGGGGCCCGTAGGGTTCCTTCCATAGGGGCTGGCAGTGTTCCGTAGGGGCCTGTAGGGTTGAGTAAGTGCCCGCAGGAGTCTGTAGGAATCCATGGGATTCTGTAAGGTTCTGCAGGGTTCTGCAGGGTTCCATAGGGGCCCGTAGAGTTCCGTAGTGGCTGGTAAAGTTCCGTAGGGCCCTGTACCGTTCCGTAACTGCCCGCAAGGGTCTTTAGGCTTCCATAGGGGCTGGTAGGGTTCCCTAAAGTTCCGTGGGTTCCTGCAGAGCTCTGCAAGTGCCCGCAAGGGCCTGTAGGGGCACACAGTGTTTCTGTCAGGTTCCGTAGAGTTCCGTAGGGGCCATAGGTTTCCGTAGCGGCTGGTAGTATTCCGTAGGGGTCTGTAGGGTTCCGTAGGCATCTGCAGTGTTCTGTAGGAGCCCATAGGGTTTTAGTGAGGTTCCGTTGTGTTGCTATGGGTCTTGTAGAGTGCTGTCGGGTCCTGGAGTATTCTGTAGGGTTCCAGAGGGGCTCGTAGGGTTCCGTTGAAATCTGTAGGCTTCCCTAGGGGCCCGTGGAGTCCCGTAGATTTCCGTAGGGGCTTGTAGGGTTGTGTAAGTGGCCGCAGGGGTTGGTAGGAGCTTGTAGGGTGCCATAAGTTTCCAGAGGGTTGTGTAGGGTTCCGTAGGGGCCGGTGGTGTTCCCTAGGGGCCTGTAGAGTCTCGTACGGTTCCGTAGGGGCCTGTGGTGTTCCCTAGGGGCCTGTAGAGTCTCGTACGGTTCCGTAGGGGCCTGTAGTGTTCCCTAGGGGCCTGTAGAGTCTCGTACAGTTCCGTAGGGTCCTGTAGGTTTCCATAAGCGCCCGCAGAGGTCTGAAGGGGCCCGTACTGTTCCGTAAGGATCCATAGGGCTCCGTAGAGCTTCGTAGGTTCCCTAGAGGCCTGTAGAGTACCGCAGGAGCCAGTAGTGTTCTGTAGGGGCCCGTAAGGTTCGTTCCGTAGGGGCTGGCCGTGTTCCGTAGGGGCCTGTAGGGTTGTGTAAGTGCCCGCAGCAGTCTGTAGGAGTCTGTGGGATTCTGTAAGGTTCTGGAGGGTTCTGCAGGGTTCTGTAGGGGCCCGTAGAGTTCCGTAGTGGCTGGTAAAGTTCCGTAGGGCCCTGTGGGGTTCTGTATGGACCTGTAGGGTTCTGTAGGGGCCTGCAGGCTTCTGTAAGTGCCCGCAGGTGTCTGTAGGGTTCCGTAGGGGTCTGTAGGGTTCCGTAGGCACCTGCAGTGTTCTGTAGGAGCCCATAGGGTTTTAGTGAGGTTCCGTTGTGTTGCTAAGGGTCTTGTAGAGTGCTGTCGGGTCCTGGAGTATTCTGTAGGGTTCCAGAGGGGCTCGTAGGGTTCCGTTGAAATCTGTAGGCTTCCCTAGGGGCCCGTGGAGTCCCGTAGATTTCCGTAGGGGCCTGTAGGGTTGTGTAAGTGCTCGCAGGGGTTGGTAGGAGCTTGTAGGGTGCCATAAGTTTCCAGAGGGTTTTGTAGGGTTCCGTAGGGGCCGGTGGTGTTCCCTAGGGGCCTGTAGAGTCTCGTACAGTTCCGTAGGGTCCTGTAGGTTTCCATAAGCACCCGCAGAGGTCTGAAGGGGCCCGTACTGTTCCGTAAGGATCCATAGGGTTCCGTAGAGCTTCGTAGGTTCCCTAGAGGCCTGTAGAGTACAGCAGTAGCCAGTAGTGTTCTGTAGGGGCCCGTAAGGTTCCTTCCATAGGGGCTGGCAGTGTTCCGCAGGGTCCTCTAGGGTTGAGTTAGTGCCCGCAGGAGTCTGTAGGAATCCGTGGGATTCTGTAAGGTTCTGGAGGGTTCTGCAGGGTTCCGTAGGGGCCCGTAGAGTTCCGTAGTGACTGGTAACGTTCCCTAGGGCCCTGTACTGTTCCGTAACTGCCTGCCAGGGTCTTTAGGCTTCCGTAGGGGCTGGTAGGGTTCCATAAAGTTCCGTGGGTTCCTGCAGAGTTCTGCAAGTGCCCGCAAGGGCCTGTAGGGGCACACAGTGTTTCTGTCAGGTTCCGTAGAGTTCCGTAGGGGCCATAGGTTTCCATAGCGGCTGGCAGTATTCCGTAGGGGTCTGTAGGGTTCCCTAGGCACCTGCAGTGTTCTGACGGAGCCCATAGGGTTTTAGTGAGGTTCCGTTGTGTTGCTAAGGGTCTTGTAGAGTGCTGTCGGGTCCTGGAGTATTCTGTAGGGTTCCAGAGGGGCTCGTAGGGTTCCGTTGAAATCTGTAGGCTTCCCTAGGGGCCCGTGGAGTCCCGTAGATTTCCGTAGGGGCCTGTAGGGTTGTGTAAGTGCCCGCAGGGGTTGGTAGGAGCTTGTAGGGTTCCATAAGTTTCCAGAGGGTAGTGTAGGGTTCCGTAGGGGCCTGTGGTGTTCCCTAGGGGCCTGTAGAGTCTCGTACGGTTCCGTAGGGGCCGGTGGTGTTCCCTAGGGGCCTGTAGAGTCTCGTACGGTTCCGTAGGGTCCTGTAGGTTTCCATAAGCGCCTGCAGAGGTCTGAAGGGGCCCGTACTGTTCTGTAAGGATCCATAGGGCTCCGTAGAGCTTCGTAGGTGCCCTAGAAGCCTGTAGAGTACCGCAGGAGCCAGTAGTGTTCTGTAGGGGCCCGTAAGGTTCCTTCCGTAGGGGCTGGCAGTGTTCCGTAGGGGCCTGTAGGGTTGTGTAAGTGCCCGCAGCAGTCTGTAGGAGTCTGTGGGATTCTGTAAGGTTCTGGAGGGTTCTGCAGGGTTCTGTAGGGGCCCCTAGAGTTCCGTAGTGGCTGGTAAAGTTCCGTAGGGCCCTGTGGGGTTCTGTATGGACCTGTAGGGTTCTGTAGGGGCCTGCAGGCTTCTGTAAGTGCCCGCAGGTGTCTGTAGGGTTCCGTAGGGGTCTGTAGGGTTCCGTAGGCACCTGCAGTGTTCTGTAGGAGCCCATAGGGTTTTAGTGAGGTTCCGTTGTGTTGCTAAGGGTCTTGCAGAGTGCTGTCGGGTCCTGGAGTATTCTGTAGGGTTCCAGAGGGGCTCGTAGGGTTCCGTCGAAATCTGTAGGCTTCCCTAGGGGCCTGTGGAGTCCCGTAGATTTCCGTAGGGGCCTGTAGGGTTGTGTAAGTGCCCGCAGGGGTTGGTAGGAGCTTGTAGGGTTCCATAAGTTTCAAGAGGGTAGTGTAGGGTTCCGTAGAGGCCTGTGGTGTTCCCTAGGGGCCTGTAGAGTCTCGTACGGTTCCGTAGGGTCCTGTAGGTTTCCATAAGCGCCCGCAGAGGTCTGAAGGGGCCCGTACTGTTCCGTAAGGATCCATAGGGTTCCGTAGAGCTTCGTAGGTTCCCTAGAGGCCTGTAGAGTACAGCAGGAGCCAGTAGTGTTCTGTAGGTGCCCGTAAGGTTCCTTCCGTCGGGGCTGGCAGTGTTCCGTAGGGTCCTCTAGGGTTGAGTAAGTGCCCGCAGGAGTCTGTAGGAATCCGTGGGATTCTGTAAGGTTCTGGAGGGTTCTGCAGGGTTCCGTAGTGACTGGTAACGTTCCGTAGGGCCCTGTACCGTTCCGTAACTGCCTGCAAGGGTCTTTAGGCTTCCGTAGGGGCTGGTAGGGTTCCATAAAGTTCCGTGGGTTCCTGCAGAGTTCTGCAAGTGCCCGCAAGGGCCTGTAGGGGCGCACAGTGTTTCTGTCAGGTTCCGTAGAGTTCCGTAGGGGCCATAGGTTTCCGTAGCGGCTGGTAATATTCCGTAGGGGTCTGTAGGGTTCCGTAGGCACCTGCAGTGTTCTGTAGGAGCCCATAGGATTTTAGTGAGGTTCCGTTGTGTTGCTAAGGGTCTTGTAGAGTGCTGTCGGGTCCTGGAGTGTTCTGTAGGGTTCCAGAGGGGCTCGTAGGGTTCCGTTGAAATCTGTAGGCTTCCCTAGGGCCCCGTGGAGTCCCGTAGATTTCCGTAGGGGCCTGTAGGGTTGTGTAAGTGCCCGCAGGGGTTGGTAGGAGCTTGTAGGGTGCCATAAGTTTCCAGAGGGTAGTGTAGGGTTCCGTAGGGGCCTGAGGTGTTCCCTAGGGGCCTGTAGAGTCTCGTACGGTTCCGTAGGGGCCTGTGGTGTTCCCTAGGGGCCTGTAGAGTCTCGTACAGTTCCGTAGGGGCCTGTAGGTTTCCATAAGCGCCCGCAGAGGTCTGAAGGGGCCCGTACTGTTCCGTAAGGATCCATAGGGCTCCGTAGAGCTTCGTAGGTTCCCTAGAGGCCTGTAGAGTACCGCAGGAACCAGTAGTGTTCTGTAGGGGCCCGTAAGGTTCCTTGCATAGGGGCTGGCAGTGTTCCGTAGGGTCCTCTAGGGTTGAGTAAGTGCCCGCAGGAGTCTGTAGGAGTCTGTGGGATTCTGTAAGGTTCTGGAGGGTTCTGCAGGGTTCTGTAGGGGCCCCTAGAGTTCCGTAGTGGCTGGTAAAGTTCCGTAGGGCCCTGTGGGGTTCTGTATGGACCTGTAGGGTTCTGTAGGGGCCTGCAGGGTTCTGTAAGTGCCCGCAGGTGTCTGTAGGGTTCCGTAGGGGTCTGTAGGGTTCCGTAGGCACCTGCAGTGTTCTGTAGGAGCCCATAGGGTTTTAGTGAGGTTCCGTTGTGTTGCTAAGGGTCTTGTAGAGTGCTGTCGGGTCCTGGAGTATTCTGTAGGGTTCCAGAGGGGCTCGTAGGGTTCCGTCGAAATCTGTAGGCTTCCCTAGGGGCCTGTGGAGTCCCGTAGATTTCCGTAGGGGCCTGTAGGGTTGTGTAAGTGCCCGCAGGGGTTGGTAGGAGCTTGTAGGGTTCCATAAGTTTCAAGAGGGTAGTGTACGGTTCCGTAGAGGCCTGTGGTGTTCCCTAGGGGCCTGTAGAGTCTCGTACGGTTCCGTAGGGTCCTGTAGGTTTCCATAAGCGCCTGCAGAGGTCTGAAGGGGCCCGTACTGTTCTGTAAGGATCCATAGGGCTCCGTAGAGCTTCGTAGGTGCCCTAGAAGCCTGTAGAGTACCGCAGGAGCCAGTAGTGTTCTGTAGGGGCCCGTAAGGTTCCTTCCGTAGGGGCTGGCAGTGTTCTGTAGGGGCCTGTAGGGTTGTGTAAGTGCCCGCAGCAGTCTGTAGGAGTCTGTGGGATTCTGTAAGGTTCTGGAGGGTTCTGCAGGGTTCCGTAGGGGCCCGTAGAGTTCCGTAGTGGCTGGTAAAGTTCCGTAGGGCCCTGTGGGGTTCTGTATGGACCTGTAGGGTTCTGTAGGGGCCTGCAGGGTTCTGTAAGTGCCCGCAGGTGTCTGTAGGGTTCCGTAGGGGTCTGTAGGGTTCCGTAGGCACCTGCAGTGTTCTGTAGGAGCCCATAGGGTTTTAGTGAGGTTCCGTTGTGTTGCTAAGGGTCTTGCAGAGTGCTGTCGGGTCCTGGAGTATTCTGTAGGGTTCCAGAGGGGCTCGTAGGGTTCCGTCGAAATCTGTAGGCTTCCCTAGGGGCCTGTGGAGTCCCGTAGATTTCCGTAGGGGCCTGTAGGGTTGTGTAAGTGCCCGCAGGGGTTGGTAGGAGCTTGTAGGGTTCCATAAGTTTCAAGAGGGTAGTGTAGGGTTCCGTAGAGGCCTGTGGTGTTCCCTAGGGGCCTGTAGAGTCTCGTACGGTTCCGTAGGGTCCTGTAGGTTTCCATAAGCGCCCGCAGAGGTCTGAAGGGGCCCGTACTGTTCCGTAAGGATCCATAGGGTTCCGTAGAGCTTCGTAGGTTCCCTAGAGGCCTGTAGAGTACAGCAGTAGCCAGTAGTGTTCTGTAGGTGCCCGTAAGGTTCCTTCCGTCGGGGCTGGCAGTGTTCCGTAGGGTCCTCTAGGGTTGAGTAAGTGCCCGCAGGAGTCTGTAGGAATCCGTGGGATTCTGTAAGGTTCTGGAGGGTTCTGCAGGGTTCCGTAGTGACTGGTAACGTTCCGTAGGGCCCTGTACCGTTCCGTAACTGCCTGCAAGGGTCTTTAGGCTTCCGTAGGGGCTGGTAGGGTTCCATAAAGTTCCGTGGGTTCCTGCAGAGTTCTGCAAGTGCCCGCAAGGGCCTGTAGGGGCGCACAGTGTTTCTGTCAGGTTCCGTAGAGTTCCGTAGGGGCCATAGGTTTCCGTAGCGGCTGGTAGTATTCCGTAGGGGTCTGTAGGGTTCCGTAGGCGCCTGCAGTGTTCTGACGGAGCCCATAGGGTTTTAGTGAGGTTCCGTTGTGTTGCTAAGGGTCTTGTAGAGTGCTGTCGGGTCCTGGAGTGTTCTGTAGGGTTCCAGAGGGGCTCGTAGGGTTCCGTTGAAATCTGTAGGCTTCCCTAGGGCCCCGTGGAGTCCCGTAGATTTCCGTAGGGGCCTGTAGGGTTGTGTAAGTGCCTGCAGGGGTTGGTAGGAGCTTGTAGGGTGCCATAAGTTTCCAGAGGGTAGTGTAGGGTTCCGTAGGGGCCTGAGGTGTTCCCTAGGGGCCTGTAGAGTCTCGTACGGTTCCGTAGGGGCCTGTGGTGTTCCCTAGGGGCCTGTAGAGTCTCGTACAGTTCCGTAGGGGCCTGTAGGTTTCCATAAGCGCCCGCAGAGGTCTGAAGGGGCCCGTACTGTTCCGTAAGGATCCATAGGGCTCCGTAGAGCTTCGTAGGTTCCCTAGAGGCCTGTAGAGTACCGCAGGAACCAGTAGTGTTCTGTAGGGGCCCGTAAGGTTCCTTGCATAGGGGCTGGCAGTGTTCCGTAGGGTCCTCTAGGGTTGAGTAAGTGCCCGCAGGAGTCTGTAGGAGTCTGTGGGATTCTGTAAGGTTCTGGAGGGTTCTGCAGGGTTCTGTAGGGGCCCCTAGAGTTCCGTAGTGGCTGGTAAAGTTCCGTAGGGCCCTGTGGGGTTCTGTATGGACCTGTAGGGTTCTGTAGGGGCCTGCAGGGTTCTGTAAGTGCCCGCAGGTGTCTGTAGGGTTCTGTAGGGGTCTGTAGGGTTCCGTAGGCACCTGCAGTATTCTGTAGGAGCCCATAGGGTTTTAGTGAGGTTCCGTTGTGTTGCTAAGGGTCTTGTAGAGTGCTGTCGGGTCCTGGAGTATTCTGTAGGGTTCCAGAGGGGCTCGTAGGGTTCCGTTGAAATCTGTAGGCTTCCCTAGGGGCCCGTGGAGTCCCGTAGATTTCCGTAGGGGCCTGTAGGGTTGTGTAAGTGCCCGCAGGGGTTGGTAGGAGCTTGTAGGGTGCCATAAGTTTCCAGAGGGTAGTGTAGGGTTCCGTAGGGGCCTGTGGTGTTCCCTAGGGGCCTGTAGAGTCTCGTACGGTTCTGTAGGGTCCTGTAGGTTTCCATAAGCGCCTGCAGAGGTCTGAAGGGGCCCGTACTGTTCCGTAAGGATCCATAGGGCTCCGTAGAGCTTCGTAGGTTCCCTAGAGGCCTGTAGAGTACCGCAGGAACCAGTAGTGTTCTGTAGGGGCCCGTAAGGTTCCTTCCATAGGGGCTGGCAGTGTTCCGTAAGGGCCTCTTTGGTTGAGTTAGTGCCCGCAGGAGTCTGTAGGAATCCGTGGGATTCTGTAAGGTTCTGGAGGGTTCTGCAGGGTTCCGTAGGGGCCCGTAGAGTTCCGTAGTGACTGGTAACGTTCCCTAGGGCCCTGTACTGTTCCGTAACTGCCTGCAAGGGTCTTTAGGCTTCCGTAGGGGCTGGTAGGGTTCCATAAAGTTCCGTGGGTTCCTGCAGAGTTCTGCAAGTGCCCGCAAGGGCCTGTAGGGGCACACAGTGTTTCTGTCAGGTTCCGTAGAGTTCCGTAGGGGCCATAGGTTTCCATAGCGGCTGGCAGTATTCCGTAGGGGTCTGTAGGGTTCTGTAGGCACCTGCAGTGTTCTGTAGGAGCCCATAGGGTTTTAGTGAGGTTCCGTTGTGTTGCTAAGGGTCTTGTAGAGTGCTGTCGGGTCCTGGAGTATTCTGTAGGGTTCCAGCGGAGCTCGTAGGGTTCCGTTGAAATCTGTAGGCTTCCCTAGGGGCCCGTGGAGTCCCGTAGATTTCCGTAGGGGCCTGTAGGGTTGTGTAAGTGCCCGCAGGGGTTGGTAGGAGCTTGTAGGGTTCCATAAGTTTCCAGAGGGTAGTGTAGGGTTCCGTAGGGGCCTGTGGTGTTCCCTAGGGGCCTGTAGAGTCTCGTACGGTTCCTTAGGGGCCGGTGGTGTTCCCTAGGGGCCTGTAGAGTCTCGTACGGTTCCGTAGGGTCCTGTAGGTTTCCATAAGCGCCTGCAGAGGTCTGAAGGGGCCCGTACTGTTCCGTAAGGATCCATAGGGTTCCGTAGAGCTTCGTAGGTTCCCTAGAGGCCTGTAGAGTACAGCAGTAGCCAGTAGTGTTCTGTAGGTGCCCGTAAGGTTCCTTCCGTCGGGGCTGGCAGTGTTCCGTAGGGTCCTCTAGGGTTGAGTAAGTGCCCGCAGGAGTCTGTAGGAATCCGTGGGATTCTGTAAGGTTCTGGAGGGTTCTGCAGGGTTCCGTAGTGACTGGTAACGTTCCCTAGGGCCCTGTACCGTTCCGTAACTGCCTGCAAGGGTCTTTAGGCTTCCGTAGGGGCTGGTAGGGTTCCATAAAGTTCCGTGGGTTCCTGCAGAGTTCTGCAAGTGCCCGCAAGGGCCTGTAGGGGCGCACAGTGTTTCTGTCAGGTTCCGTAGAGTTCCGTAGGGGCCATAGGTTTCCGTAGCGGCTGGTAGTATTCCGTAGGGGTCTGTAGGGTTCCGTAGGCGCCTGCAGTGTTCTGACGGAGCCCATAGGGTTTTAGTGAGGTTCCGTTGTGTTGCTAAGGGTCTTGTAGAGTGCTGTCGGGTCCTGGAGTGTTCTGTAGGGTTCCAGAGGGGCTCGTAGGGTTCCGTTGAAATCTGTAGGCTTCCCTAGGGCCCCGTGGAGTCCCGTAGATTTCCGTAGGGGCCTGTAGGGTTGTGTAAGTGCCCGCAGGGGTTGGTAGGAGCTTGTAGGGTGCCATAAGTTTCCAGAGGGTAGTGTAGGGTTCCGTAGGGGCCTGAGGTGTTCCCTAGGGGCCTGTAGAGTCTCGTACGGTTCCGTAGGGGCCTGTGGTGTTCCCTAGGGGCCTGTAGAGTCTCGTACAGTTCCGTAGGGGCCTGTAGGTTTCCATAAGCGCCCGCAGAGGTCTGAAGGGGCCCGTACTGTTCCGTAAGGATCCATAGGGCTCCGTAGAGCTTCGTAGGTTCCCTAGAGGCCTGTAGAGTACCGCAGGAACCAGTAGTGTTCTGTAGGGGCCCGTAAGGTTCCTTGCATAGGGGCTGGCAGTGTTCCGTAGGGTCCTCTAGGGTTGAGTAAGTGCCCGCAGCAGTCTGTAGGAGTCTGTGGGATTCTGTAAGGTTCTGGAGGGTTCTGCAGGGTTCTGTAGGGGCCCGTAGAGTTCCGTAGTGGCTGGTAAAGTTCCGTAGGGCCCTGTGGGGTTCTGTATGGACCTGTAGGGTTCTGTAGGGGCCTGCAGGGTTCTGTAAGTGCCCGCAGGTGTCTGTAGGGTTCTGTAGGGGTCTGTAGGGTTCCGTAGGCACCTGCAGTATTCTGTAGGAGCCCATAGGGTTTTAGTGAGGTTCCGTTGTGTTGCTAAGGGTCTTGTAGAGTGCTGTCGGGTCCTGGAGTATTCTGTAGGGTTCCAGAGGGGCTCGTAGGGTTCCGTTGAAATCTGTAGGCTTCCCTAGGGGCCCGTGGAGTCCCGTAGATTTCCGTAGGGGCCTGTAGGGTTGTGTAAGTGCCCGCAGGGGTTGGTAGGAGCTTGTAGGGTGCCATAAGTTTCCAGAGGGTTGTGTAGGGTTCCGTAGGGGCCTGTGGTGTTCCCTAGGGGCCTGTAGAGTCTCGTACGGTTCTGTAGGGTCCTGTAGGTTTCCATAAGCGCCTGCAGAGGTCTGAAGGGGCCCGTACTGTTCCGTAAGGATCCATAGGGCTCCGTAGAGCTTCGTAGGTTCCCTAGAGGCCTGTAGAGTACCGCAGGAACCAGTAGTGTTCTGTAGGGGTCCGTAAGGTTCCTTCCATAGGGGCTGGCAGTGTTCCGTAGGGGCCTCTTTGGTTGAGTTAGTGCCCGCAGGAGTCTGTAGGAATCCGTGGGATTCTGTAAGGTTCTGGAGGGTTTTGCAGGGTTCCGTAGGGGCCCGTAGAGTTCCGTAGTGACTGGTAACGTTCCCTAGGGCCCTGTACTGTTCCGTAACTGCCTGCAAGGGTCTTTAGGCTTCCGTAGGGGCTGGTAGGGTTCCATAAAGTTCCGTGGGTTCCTGCAGAGTTCTGCAAGTGCCCGCAAGGGCCTGTAGGGGCACACAGTGTTTCTGTGAGGTTCCGTAGAGTTCCGTAGGGGCCATAGGTTTCCATAGCGGCTGGCAGTATTCCGTAGGGGTCTGTAGGGTTCTGTAGGCACCTGCAGTGTTCTGTAGGAGCCCATAGGGTTTTAGTGAGGTTCCGTTGTGTTGCTAAGGGTCTTGTAGAGTGCTGTCGGGTCCTGGAGTATTCTGTAGGGTTCCAGCGGAGCTCGTAGGGTTCCGTTGAAATCTGTAGGCTTCCCTAGGGCCCCGTGGAGTCCCGTAGATTTCCGTAGGGGCCTGTAGGGTTGTGTAAGTGCCCGCAGGGGTTGGTAGGAGCTTGTAGGGTTCCATAAGTTTCCAGAGGGTAGTGTAGGGTTCCGTAGGGGCCTGTGGTGTTCCCTAGGGGCCTGTAGAGTCTCGTACGGTTCCGTAGGGGCCTATGGTGTTCCCTAGGGGCCTGTAGAGTCTCGTACGGTTCCTTAGGGGCCGGTGGTGTTCCCTAGGGGCCTGTAGAGTCTCGTACGGTTCCGTAGGGGCCTGTAGGTTTCCATAAGCGCCTGCAGAGGTCTGAAGGGGCCCGTACTGTTCCGTAAGGATCCATAGGGTTCCGTAGAGCTTCGTAGGTTCCCTAGAGGCCTGTAGAGTACAGCAGTAGCCAGTAGTGTTCTGTAGGGGCCCGTAAGGTTCCTTCCATAGGGGCTGGCAGTGTTCCGTAGGGTCCTCTAGGGTTGAGTAAGTGCCCGCAGGAGTCTGTAGGAATCCGTGGGATTCTGTAAGGTTCTGGAGGGTTCTGCAGGGTTCCGTAGTGACTGGTAACGTTCCCTAGGGCCCTGTACCGTTCCGTAACTGCCTGCAAGGGTCTTTAGGCTTCCGTAGGGGCTGGTAGGGTTCCATAAAGTTCCGTGGGTTCCTGCAGAGTTCTGCAAGTGCCCGCAAGGGCCTGTAGGGGCGCACAGTGTTTCTGTCAGGTTCTGTAGAGTTCCGTAGGGGCGATAAGTTTCCGTAGCGGCTGGTAGTATTCCGTAGGGGTCTGTAGGGTTCCGTAGGCGCCTGCAGTGTTCTGTAGGAGCCCATAGGGTTTTAGTGAGGTTCCGTTGTGTTGCTAAGGGTCTTGTAGAGTGCTGTCGGGTCCTGGAGTGTTCTGTAGGGTTCCAGAGGGGCTCGTAGGGTTCCGTTGAAATCTGTAGGCTTCCCTAGGGGCCCGTGGAGTCCCGTAGATTTCCGTAGGGGCCTGTAGGGTTGTGTAAGTGCCCGCAGGGGTTGGTAGGAGCTTGTAGGGTGCCATAAGTTTCCAGAGGGTAGTGTAGGGTTCCGTAGGGGCCTGAGGTGTTCCCTAGGGGCCTGTAGAGTCTCGTACGGTTCCGTAGGGGCCTGTGGTGTTCCCTAGGGGCCTGTAGAGTCTCGTACAGTTCCGTAGGGGCCTGTAGGTTTCCATAAGCGCCCGCAGAGGTCTGAAGGGGCCCGTACTGTTCCGTAAGGGTCCATAGGGCTCCGTAGAGCTTCGTAGGTTCCCTAGAGGCCTGTAGAGTACCGCAGGAGCCAGTAGTGTTCTGTAGGGGCCCGTAAGGTTCCTTCCATAGGGGCTGGCAGTGTTCCGTAGGGTCCTCTAGGGTTGAGTAAGTGCCCGCAGCAGTCTGTAGGAGTCTGTGGGATTCTGTAAGTTTCTGGAGGGTTCTGCAGGGTTCTGTAGGGGCCCGTAGAGTTCCGTAGTGGCTGGTAAAGTTCCGTAGGGCCCTGTGGGGTTCTGTATGGACCTGTAGGGTTCTGTAGGGGCCTGCAGGGTTCTGTAAGTGCCCGCAGGTGTCTGTAGGGTTCTGTAGGGGTCTGTAGGGTTCCGTAGGGCACCTGCAGTATTCTGTAGGAGCCCATAGGGTTTTAGTGAGGTTCCGTTGTGTTGCTAAGGGTCTTGTAGAGTGCTGTCGGGTCCTGGAGTATTCTGTAGGGTTCCAGAGGGGCTCGTAGGGTTCCGTTGAAATCTGTAGCTTCCCTAGGGGCCCGTGGAGTCCCGTAGATTTCCGTAGGGGCCTGTAGGGTTGTGTAAGTGCCCGCAGGGGTTGGTAGGAGCTTGTAGGGTGCCATAAGTTTCCAGAGGGTTGTGTAGGGTTCCGTAGGGGCCGGTGGTGTTCCCTAGGGGCCTGTAGAGTCTCGTACGGTTCTGTAGGGTCCTGTAGGTTTCCATAAGCGCCCGCAGAGGTCTGAAGGGGCCCGTACTGTTCCGTAAGGATCCATAGGGCTCCGTAGAGCTTCGTAGGTTCCCTAGAGGCCTGTAGAGTACCGCAGGAACCAGTAGTGTTCTGTAGGGGCCTGTAAGGTTCCTTCCATAGAGGCTGGCAGTGTTCCGTAGGGGCCTCTTTGGTTGAGTTAGTGCCCGCAGGAGTCTGTAGGATTCCGTGGGATTCTGTAAGGTTCTGGAGGGTTCTGCAGGGTTCCGTAGGGGCCCGTAGAGTTCCGTAGTGACTGGTAACGTTCCCTAGGGCCCTGTACTGTTCCGTAACTGCCTGCAAGGGTCTTTAGGCTTCCGTAGGGGCTGGTAGGGTTCCATAAAGTTCCGTGGGTTCCTGCAGAGTTCTGCAAGTGCCCGCAAGGGCCTGTAGGGGCACACAGTGTTTCTGTCAGGTTCCGTAGAGTTTCGTAGGGGCCATAGGTTTCCATAGCGGCTGGTAGTATTCCGTAGGGGTCTGTAGGGTTCTGTAGGCACCTGCAGTGTTCTGTAGGAGCCCATAGGGTTTTAGTGAGGTTCCGTTGTGTTGCTAAGGGTCTTGTAGAGTGCTGTCGGGTCCTGGAGTATTCTGTAGGGTTCCAGAGGGGCTCGTAGGGTTCCGTTGAAATCTGTAGGCTTCCCTAGGGGCCTGTGGAGTCCCGTAGATTTCCGTAGGGGCCTGTAGGGTTGTGTAAGTGCCCGCAGGGGTTGGTAGGAGCTTGTAGGGTTCCATAAGTTTCCAGAGGGTAGTGTAGGGTTCCGTAGGGGCCTGTGGTGTTCCCTAGGGGCCTGTAGAGTCTCGTACGGTTCCGTAGGGGCCTATGGTGTTCCCTAGGGGCCTGTAGAGTCTCGTACGGTTCCGTAGGGGCCGGTGGTGTTCCCTAGGGGCCTGTAGAGTCTCGTACGGTTCCGTAGGGTCCTGTAGGTTTCCATAAGCGCCCGCAGAGGTCTGAAGGGGCCCGTACTGTTCTGTAAGGATCCATAGGGCTCCGTAGAGCTTCGTAGGTGCCCTAGAAGCCTGTAGAGTACCGCAGTAGCCAGTAGTGTTCTGTAGGGGCCCGTAAGGTTCCTTCCGTAGGGGCTGGCAGTGTTCCGTAGGGGCCTGTAGGGTTGTGTAAGTGCCCGCAGCAGTCTGTAGGAGTCTGTGGGATTCTGTAAGGTTCTGGAGGGTTCTGCAGGGTTCTGTAGGGGCCCCTAGAGTTCCGTAGTGGCTGGTAAAGTTCCGTAGGGCCCTGTGGGGTTCTGTATGGACCTGTAGGGTTCTGTAGGGGCCTGCAGGCTTCTGTAAGTGCCCGCAGGTGTCTGTAGGGTTCCGTAGGGGTCTGTAGGGTTCCGTAGGCACCTGCAGTGTTCTGTAGGAGCCCATAGGGTTTTAGTGAGGTTCCGTTGTGTTGCTAAGGGTCTTGTAGAGTGCTGTCGGGTCCTGGAGTATTCTGTAGGGTTCCAGAGGGGCTCGTAGGGTTCCGTCGAAATCTGTAGGCTTCCCTAGGGGCCCGTGGAGTCCCGTAGATTTCCGTAGGGGCCTGTAGGGTTGTGTAAGTGCCCGCAGGGGTTGGTAGGAGCTTGTAGGGTTCCATAAGTTTCAAGAGGGTAGTGTAGGGTTCCGTAGGGGCCTGAGGTGTTCCCTAGGGGCCTGTAGAGTCTCGTACGGTTCCGTAGGGTCCTGTAGGTTTCCATAAGCGCCCGCAGAGGTCTGAAGGGGCCCGTACTGTTCCTAAGGATCCATAGGGTTCCGTAGAGGTTCGTAGGTTCCCTAGAGGCCTGTAGAGTACAGCAGTAGCCAGTAGTGTTCTGTAGGGGCCCGTAAGGTTCCTTCCATAGGGGCTGGCAGTGTTCCGTAGGGTTCTCTAGGGTTGAGTAAGTGCCCGCAGGAGTCTGTAGGAATCTGTGGGATTCTGTAAGGTTCTGGAGGGTTCTGCAGGGTTCCGTAGTGACTGGTAACGTTCCCTAGGGCCCTGTACCGTTCCGTAACTGCCTGCAAGGGTCTTTAGGCTTCCGTAGGGGCTGGTAGGGTTCCATAAAGTTCCGTGGGTTCCTGCAGAGTTCTGCAAGTGCCCGGAAGGGCCTGTAGGGGCGCACAGTGTTTCTGTCAGGTTCCGTAGAGTTCCGTAGGGGCCCTAGGTTTCTGTAGCGGCTGGTAGTATTCCGTAGGGGTCTGTAGGGTTCCGTAGGCGCCTGCAGTGTTCTGTAGGAGCCCATAGGGTTTTAGTGAGGTTCCGTTGTGTTGCTAAGGGTCTTGTAGAGTGCTGTCGGGTCCTGGAGTGTTCTGTAGGGTTCCAGAGGGGCTCGTAGGGTTCCGTTGAAATCTGTAGGCTTCCCTAGGGGCCCGTGGAGTCCCGTAGATTTCCGTAGGGGCCTGTAGGGTTGTGTAAGTGCCCGCAGGGGTTGGTAGGAGCTTGTAGGGTGCCATAAGTTTCCAGAGGGTAGTGTAGGGTTCCGTAGGGGCCTGAGGTGTTCCCTAGGGGCCTGTAGAGTCTCGTACGGTTCCGTAGGGGCCTGTGGTGTTCCCTAGGGGCCTGTAGAGTCTCGTACAGTTCCGTAGGGTCCTGTAGGTTTCCATAAGCGCCCGCAGAGGTCTGAAGGGGCCCGTACTGTTCCGTAAGGGTCCATAGGGCTCCGTAGAGCTTCGTAGGTTCCCTAGAGGCCTGTAGAGTACCGCAGGAACCAGTAGTGTTCTGTAGGGGCCCGTAAGGTTCCTTCCATAGGGGCTGGCAGTGTTCCGTAGGGTCCTCTAGGGTTGAGTAAGTGCCCGCAGCAGTCTGTAGGAGTCTGTGGGATTCTGTAAGTTTCTGGAGGGTTCTGCAGGGTTCTGTAGGGGCCCGTAGAGTTCCGTAGTGGCTGGTAAAGTTCCGTAGGGCCCTGTGGGGTTCTGTATGGACCTGTAGGGTTCTGTAGGGGCCTGCAGGGTTCTGTAAGTGCCCGCAGGTGTCTGTAGGGTTTTGTAGGGGTCTGTAGGGTTCTGTAGGAGCCCATAGGGTTTTAGTGAGGTTCCGTTGTGTTGCTAAGGGTCTTGTAGAGTGCTGTCGGGTCCTGGAGTATTCTGTAGGGTTCCAGAGGGGCTGGTAGGGTTCCGTTGAAATCTGTAGGCTTCCCTAGGGGCCCGTGGAGTCCCGTAGATTTCCGTAGGGGCCTGTAGGGTTGTGTAAGTGCCCGCAGGGGTTGGTAGGAGCTTGTAGGGTGCCATAAGTTTCCAGAGGGTTGTGTAGGGTTCCGTAGGGGCCTGTGGTGTTCCCTAGGGGCCTGTAGAGTCTCGTACGGTTCCGTAGGGGCCTGTAGGTTTCCATAAGCGCCCGCAGAGGTCTGAAGGGGCCCGTACTGTTCCGTAAGGATCCATAGGGTTCCGTAGAGCTTCGTAGGTTCCCTAGAGGCCTGTAGAGTACCGCAGGAGCCAGTAGTGTTCTGTAGGGGCCCGTAAGGTTCCTTCCGTAGGGGCTGGCAGTGTTCCGTAGGGGCCTGTAGGGTTGTGTAAGTGCCCGCAGCAGTCTGTAGGAGTCTGTGAAATTCTGTAAGGTTCTGGAGGGTTCTGCAGGGTTCTGTAGGGGCCCGTAGAGTTCCGTAGTGGCTGGTAAAGTTCCGTAGGGCCCTGTGGGGTTCTGTATGGACCTGTAGGGTTCTGTAGGGGCCTGCAGGCTTCTGTAAGTGCCCGCAGGTGTCTGTAGGGTTCCGTAGGGGTCTGTAGGGTTCCGTAGGCACCTGCAGTGTTCTGTAGGAGCCCATAGGGTTTTAGTGAGGTTCCGTTGTGTTGCTAAGGATCTTGTAGAGTGCTGTCGGGTCCTGGAGTATTCTGTAGGGTTCCAGAGGGGCTTATAGGGTTTGGTCGAAATCTGTAGGCTTCCCTAGGGGCCCGTGGAGTCCCGTAGATTTCCGTAGGGGCCTGTAGGGTTGTGTAAGTGCCCGCAGGGGTTGGTAGGAGCTTGTAGGGTGCCATAAGTTTCCAGAGGGTTGTGTAGGGTTCCGTAGGGGCCTGTGGTGTTTCCTAGGGGCCTGTAGAGTCTCGTACGGTTCCGTAGGGGCCTGTAGTGTTCCCTAGGGGCCTCTAGAGTCTCGTACATTTCCGTAGGGTCCTGTAGGTTTCCATAAGCGCCCGCAGAAGTCTGAAGGGGCCCGTACTGGTCCGTAAGGATCCATAGGGCTCCGTAGAGCTTCGTAGGTTCCCTAGAAGCCTGTAGAGTACCGCAGGAGCCAGTAGTGTTCTGTAGGGGCCCGTAGGGTTCCTTCCGTAGGGGCTGGCAGTGTTCCGTAGGGTCCTCTAGGGTTGAGTAAGTGCCCGCAGGAGTCTGTAGGAATCCATGGGATTCTGTAAGGTTCTGGAGGGTTCTGCAGGGTTCCGTAGGGGCCTGTAGAGTTCCGTAGTGGCTGGTAAAGTTCCGTAGGGCCCTGTGGGGTTCTGTATGGACCTGTAGGGTTCTGTAGGGGCCTGCAGGCTTCTCTAAGTGCCCGCAGGTGTCTGTAGGGTTTTGTAGGGGTCTGTAGGGTTCTGTAGGAGCCCATAGGTTTTTAGTGAGGTTCTGTTGTGTTGCTAAGGGTCTTGTAGAGTGCTGTCGGGTCCTGGAGTATTCTGTAGGGTTCCAGAGGGGCTGGTAGGGTTCCGTTGAAATCTGTAGGCTTCCCTAGGGGCCCGTGGAGTCCCGTAGATTTCCGTAGGGGCCTGTAGGGTTGTGTAAGTGCC
The DNA here is from genome assembly GCF_964106895.1 of Numenius arquata. Lineage (NCBI taxonomy): Eukaryota > Metazoa > Chordata > Aves > Charadriiformes > Scolopacidae > Numenius > Numenius arquata. The sequence continues at coordinate 143,144 of NW_027415492.1, forward strand.
CGCAGGGGTTGGTAGGAGCTTGTAGGGTGCCATAAGTTTCCAGAGGGTAGTGTAGGGTTCCGTAGGGGCCTGTGGTGTTCCCTAGGGGCCTGTAGAGTCTCGTACGGTTCCGTAGGGGCCTGTAGTGTTCCCTAGGGGCCTCTAGAGTCTCGTACAGTTCCGTAGGGTCCTGTAGGTTTCCATAAGCGCCCGCAGAGGTCTCAAGGGGCCCGTACTGTTCCGTAAGGATCCATAGGGTTCTGTAGAGCTTTGTAGGTTCCCTAGAGGCCTGTAGAGTACCGCAGGAGCCAGTAGTGTTCTGTAGGGGCCCGTAAGGTTCCTTCCGTAGGGGCTGGCAGTGTTCCGTAGGGGCCTGTAGGGTTGTGTAAGTGCCCGCAGCAGTCTGTAGGAGTCTGTGGCATTCTGTAAGGTTCTGGAGGGTTCTGCAGGGTTCCCTAGGGGCCCGTAGAGTTCCGTAGTGGCTGGTAAAGTTCCGTAGGGCCCTGTGGGGTTCTGTATGGACCTGTAGGGTTCTGTAGGGGCCTGCAGGCTTCTGTAAGTGCCCGCAGGTGTCTGTAGGGTTCCGTAGGGGTCTGTAGGGTTCCGTAGGCACCTGCAGTGTTCTGTAGGAGCCCATAGGGTTTTAGTGAGGTTCCGTTGTGTTGCTAAGGGTCTTGTAGAGTGCTGTCGGGTCCTGGAGTATTCTGTAGGGTTCCAGAGGGGCTCGTAGGGTTCCGTTGAAATCTGTAGGCTTCCCTAGGGGCCCGTGGAGTCCCGTAGATTTCCGTAGGGGCCTGTAGGGTTGTGTAAGTGCCCGCAGCAGTCTGTAGGAGTCTGTGGGATTCTGTAAGGTTCTGGAGGGTTCTGCAGGGTTCTGTAGGGGCCCGTAGAGTTCCGTAGTGGCTGGTAAAGTTCCGTAGGGCCCTGTACCGTTCCGTAACTGCCTGCAAGGGTCTTTAGGCTTCCGTAGGGGCTGGTAGGGTTCCATAAAGTTCCGTGGGTTCCTGCAGAGTTCTGCAAGTGCCCGCAAGGGCCTGTAGGGGCGCACAGTGTTTCTGTCAGGTTCCGTAGAGTTCCATAGGGGCCATAGGTTTCCGTAGCGGCTGGTAGTATTCCGTAGGGGTCTGTAGGGTTCCGTAGGCACCTGCAGTGTTCTGACGGAGCCCGTAGGGTTTTAGTGAGGTTCCGTTGTGTTGCTAAGGGTCTTGCAGAGTGCTGTCGGGTCCTGGAGTATTCTGTAGGGTTCCAGAGGGGCTCGTAGGGTTCCGTCGAAATCTGTAGGCTTCCCTAGGGGCCCGTGGAGTCCCGTACATTTCCGTAGGGGCCTGTAGGATTGTGTAAGTGCCCGCAGGGGTTGGTAGGAGCTTGTAGGGTTCCATAAGTTTCCAGAGGGTAGTGTAGGGTTCCGTAGGGGCCTGTGGTGTTCCCTAGGGGCCTGTAGAGTCTCGTACGGTTCCGTAGGGGCCTGTAGTGTTCCCTAGGGGCCTCTAGAGTCTCGTACATTTCCGTAGGGGCCTGTAGTGTTCCCTAGGGGCCCGCAGAGGTCTGAAGGGGCCCGTACTGTTCCGTAAGGATCCATAGGGTTCCGTAGAGCTTCGTAGGTTCCCTAGAGGCCTGTAGAGTACCGCAGGAGCCAGTAGTGTTCTGTAGGGGCCCGTAAGGTTCCTTCCGTAGGGGCTGGCAGTGTTCCGTAGGGGCCTGTAGAGTTGTGTAAGTGCCCGCAGCAGTCTGTAGGAATCTGTGGGATTCTGTAAGGTTCTGGAGGGTTCTGCAGGGTTCCGTAGGGGCCCGTAGAGTTCCGTAGTGGCTGGTAAAGTTCTGTAGGGCCCTGTGGGGTTCTGTATGGACCTGTAGGGTTCTGTAGGGGCCTGCAGGCTTCTGTAAGTGCCCGCAGGTGTCTGTAGGGTTTTGTAGGGGTCTGTAGGGTTCTGTAGGAGCCCATAGGGTTTTAGTGAGGTTCCGTTGTGTTGCTAAGGGTCTTGTAGAGTGCTGTCGGGTCCTGGAGTATTCTGTAGGGTTCCAGAGGGGCTCGTAGCGTTCCGTCAAAATCTGTAGGCTTCCCTAGGGGCACGTGGAGTCCCGTAGATTTCCGTAGGGGCCTGTAGGGTTGTGTAAGTGCCCGCAGGGGTTGGTAGGAGCTTGTAGGGTGCCATAAGTTTCCAGAGGGTTGTGTAGGGTTCCGTAGGGGCCTGTGGTGTTCCCTAGGGGCCTGTAGAGTCTCGTACGGTTCCGTAGGGGCCTGTGGTGTTCCCTAAGGGCCTGTAGAGTCTCGTACGGTTCCGTAGGGGCCTGTAGTGTTCCCTAGGGGCCTCTAGAGTCTCGTACAGTTCCGTAGGGTCCTGTAGGTTTCCATAAGCGTCCGCAGAGGTCTGAAGGGGCCCGTACTGTTCCGTAAGGATCCATAGGGTTCCGTAGAGCTTCGTAGGTTCCCTAGAGGCCTGTAGAGTACCGCAGGAGCCAGTAGTGTTCTGTAGGGGCCCGTAAGGTTCCTTCCGTAGGGGCTGGCAGTGTTCCGTAGGGGCCTGTAGGGTTGTGTAAGTGCCCGCAGCAGTCTGTAGGAGTCTGTGGGATTCTGTAAGGTTCTGGAGGGTTCTGCAGGGTTCTGTAGGGGCCCGTAGAGTTCCGTAGTGGCTGGTAAAGTTCCGTAGGGCCCTGTACCGTTCCGTAACTGCCTGCAAGGGTCTTTAGGCTTCCGTAGGGGCTGGTAGGGTTCCATAAAGTTCCGTGGGTTCCTGCAGAGTTCTGCAAGTGCCCGCAAGGGCCTGTAGGGGCGCACAGTGTTTCTGTCAGGTTCCGTAGAGTTCCATAGGGGCCATAGGTTTCCGTAGCGGCTGGTAGTATTCCGTAGGGGTCTGTAGGGTTCTGTAGGCACCTGCAGTGTTCTGTAGGAGCCCATAGGGTTTTAGTGAGGTTCCGTTGTGTTGCTAAGGGTCTTGTAGAGTGCTGTCGGGTCCTGGAGTATTCTGTAGGGTTCCAGAGGGGCTCGTAGGGTTCCGTTGAAATCTGTAGGCTTCCCTAGGGGCCCGTGGAGTCCCGTAGATTTCCGTAGGGGCCTGTAGGGTTGTGTAAGTGCCCGCAGGGGTTGGTAGGAGCTTGTAGGGTGCCATAAGTTTCCAGAGGGTTGTGTAGGGTTCCGTAGGGGCCTGTGGTGTTCCCTAGGGGCCTGTAGAGTCTCGTACAGTTCCGTAGGGTCCTGTAGGTTTCCATAAGCGCCCGCAGAGGTCTGAAGGGGCCCGTACTGTTCCGTAAGGATCCATAGGGCTCCGTAGAGCTTCGTAGGTTCCCTAGAGGCCTGTAGAGTACCGCAGTAGCCAGTAGTGTTCTGTAGGGGCCCGTAAGGTTCCTTCCGTAGGGGCTGGCAGTGTTCCGTAGGGGCCTGTACGGTTGTGTAAGTGCCCGCAGCAGTCTGTAGGAGTCTGTGGGATTCTGTAAGGTTCTGGAGGGTTCTGCAGGGTTCCGTAGGGGCCCGTAGAGTTCCGTAATGGCTGGTAAAGTTCCGTAGGGCCCTGTGGGGTTCTGTATGGACCTGTAGGGTTCTGTAGGGGCCTGCAGGCTTCTGTAAGTGCCCGCAGGTGTCTGTAGGGTTTTGTAGGGGTCTGTAGGGTTCTGTAGGAGCCCATAGGGTTTTAGTGAGGTTCTGTTGTGTTGCTAAGGGTCTTGTAGAGTGCTGTCGGGTCCTGGAGTATTCTGTAGGGTTCCAGAGGGGCTGGTAGGGTTCCGTTGAAATCTGTAGGCTTCCCTAGGGGCCCGTGGAGTCCCGTAGATTTCCGTAGGGGCCTGTAGGCTTGTGTAAGTGCCCGCAGGGTTTGGTAAGAGCTTGTAGGGTGCCATAAGTTTCCAGAGGGTAGTGTAGGGTTCCGTAGGGGCCTGTAGTGTTCCCTAGGGGCCTGTAGAGTCTCGTACGGTTCCGTAGGGGCCTGTGGTGTTCCCTAATGGCCTGTAGAGTCTCGTACGGTTCCGTAGGGGCCTGTAGTGTTCCCTAGGGGCCTCTAGAGTCTCGTACAGTTCCGTAGGGTCCTGTAGGTTTCCATAAGCGCCCGCAGAGGTCTGAAGGGGCCCGTACTGTTCCGTAAGGATCCACAGGGCTCCGTAGAGCTTCGTAGGTTCCCTAGAAGCCTGTAGAGTACCGCAGGAGCCAGTAGTGTTCTGTAGGGGCCCATAGGGTTCCTTCCGTAGGGGCTGGCAGTGTTCCGTAGGGTCCTCTAGGGTTGAGTAAGTGCCCGCAGGAGTCTGTAGGAATCCGTGGGATTCTGTAAGGTTCTGGAGGGTTCTGCAGGGTTCTGTAGGGGCCCGTAGAGTTCCGTAGTGGCTGGTAACGTTCCCTAGGGCCCTGTACCGTTCCGTAACTGCCTGCAAGGGTCTTTAGGCTTCCGTAGGGGCTGGTAGGGTTCCATAAAGTTCCGTGGGTTCCTGCAGAGTTCTGCAAGTGCCCGCAAGGGCCTGTAGGGCCCCACAGTGTTTCTGTCAGGTTCCGTAGAGTTCCGTAGGGGCCATAGGTTTCCGTAGCGGCTGGTAGTATTCCGTAGGGGTCTGTAGGGTTCTGTAGGCACCTGCAGTGTTCTGTAGGAGCCCATAGGGTTTTAGTGAGGTTCCGTTGTGTTGCTAAGGGTCTTGTAGAGTGCTGTCGGGTCCTGGAGTATTCTGTAGGGTTCCAGAGGGGCTCGTAGGGTTCCGTTGAAATCTGTAGGCTTCCCTAGGGGCCCGTGGAGTCCCGTAGATTTCCGTAGGGGCCTGTAGGGTTGTGTAAGTGCCCGCAGGGGTTGGTAGGAGCTTGTAGGGTGCCATAAGTTTCCAGAGGGTTGTGTAGGGTTCCGTAGGGGCCTGTGGTGTTCCCTAGGGGCCTCTAGAGTCTCGTACAGTTCCGTAGGGTCCTGTAGGTTTCCATAAGCGCCCGCAGAGGTCTGAAGGGGCCCGTACTGTTCCGTAAGGATCCATAGGGCTCCGTAGAGCTTCGTAGGTTCCCTAGAGGCCTGTAGAGTACCGCAGGAGCCAGTAGTGTTCTGTAGGGGCCCGTAAGGTTCCTTCCGTAGGGGCTGGCAGTGTTCCGTAGGGGCCTGTAGGGTTGTGTAAGTGCCCGCAGCAGTCTGTAGGAGTCTGTGGCATTCTGTAAGGTTCTGGAGGGTTCTGCAGGGTTCCGTAGGGGCCCGTAGAGTTCCGTAATGGCTGGTAAAGTTCCGTAGGGCCCTGTGGGGTTCTGTATGGACCTGTAGGGTTCTGTAGGGGCCTGCAGGCTTCTGTAAGTGCCCGCAGGTGTCTGTAGGGTTTTGTAGGGGTCTGTAGGGTTCTGTAGGAGCCCATAGGGTTTTAGTGAGGTTCTGTTGTGTTGCTAAGGGTCTTGTAGAGTGCTGTCGGGTCCTGGAGTATTCTGTAGGGTTCCAGAGGGGCTGGTAGGGTTCCGTTGAAATCTGTAGGCTTCCCTAGGGGCCCGTGGAGTCCCGTAGATTTCCGTAGGGGCCTGTAGGGTTGTGTAAGTGCCCGCAGGGTTTGGTAAGAGCTTGTAGGGTGCCATAAGTTTCCAGAGGGTAGTGTAGGGTTCCGTAGGGGCCTGTAGTGTTCCCTAGGGGCCTGTAGAGTCTCGTACGGTTCCGTAGGGGCCTGTGGTGTTCCCTAAGAGCCTGTAGAGTCTCGTACGGTTCCGTAGGGGCCTGTAGTGTTCCCTAGGGGCCTCTAGAGTCTCGTACAGTTCCGTAGGGTCCTGTAGGTTTCCATAAGCGCCCGCAGAGGTCTGAAGGGGCCCGTACTGTTCCGTAAGGATCCATAGGGTTCTGTAGAGCTTCGTAGGTTCCCTAGAGGCCTGTAGAGTACCGCAGGAGCCAGTAGTGTTCTGTAGGGGCCCATAGGGTTCCTTCCGTAGGGGCTGGCAGTGTTCCGTAGGGTCCTCTAGGGTTGAGTAAGTGCCCGCAGGAGTCTGTAGGAATCCGTGGGATTCTGTAAGGTTCTGGAGGGTTCTGCAGGGTTCTGTAGGGGCCCGTAGAGTTCCGTAGTGGCTGGTAACGTTCCCTAGGGCCCTGTACCGTTCCGTAACTGCCTGCAAGGGTCTTTAGGCTTCCGTAGGGGCTGGTAGGGTTCCATAAAGTTCCGTGGGTTCCTGCAGAGTTCTGCAAGTGCCCGCAAGGGCCTGTAGGGCCCCACAGTGTTTCTGTCAGGTTCCGTAGAGTTCCGTAGGGGCCATAGGTTTCCGTAGCGGCTGGTAGTATTCCGTAGGGGTCTGTAGGGTTCTGTAGGCACCTGCAGTGTTCTGTAGGAGCCCATAGGGTTTTAGTGAGGTTCCGTTGTGTTGCTAAGGGTCTTGTAGAGTGCTGTCGGGTCCTGGAGTATTCTGTAGGGTTCCAGAGGGGCTCGTAGGGTTCCGTTGAAATCTGTAGGCTTCCCTAGGGGCCCGTGGAGTCCCGTAGATTTCCGTAGGGGCCTGTAGGGTTGTGTAAGTGCCCGCAGGGGTTGGTAGGAGCTTGTAGGGTGCCATAAGTTTCCAGAGGGTTGTGTAGGGTTCCGTAGGGGCCTGTGGTGTTCCCTAGGGGCCTCTAGAGTCTCGTACAGTTCCGTAGGGTCCTGTAGGTTTCCATAAGCGCCCGCAGAGGTCTGAAGGGGCCCGTACTGTTCCGTAAGGATCCATAGGGTTCCGTAGAGCTTCGTAGGTTCCCTAGAGGCCTGTAGAGTACCGCAGGAGCCAGTAGTGTTCTGTAGGGGCCCGTAAGGTTCCTTCCGTAGGGGCTGGCAGTGTTCCGTAGGGGCCTGTAGAGTTGTGTAAGTGCCCGCAGCAGTCTGTAGGAATCTGTGGGATTCTGTAAGGTTCTGGAGGGTTCTGCAGGGTTCCGTAGGGGCCCGTAGAGTTCCGTAGTGGCTGGTAAAGTTCTGTAGGGCCCTGTGGGGTTCTGTATGGACCTGTAGGGTTCTGTAGGGGCCTGCAGGCTTCTGTAAGTGCCCGCAGGTGTCTGTAGGGTTTTGTAGGGGTCTGTAGGGTTCTGTAGGAGCCCATAGGGTTTTAGTGAGGTTCCGTTGTGTTGCTAAGGGTCTTGTAGAGTGCTGTCGGGTCCTGGAGTATTCTGTAGGGTTCCAGAGGGGCTCGTAGCGTTCCGTCAAAATCTGTAGGCTTCCCTAGGGGCACGTGGAGTCCCGTAGATTTCCGTAGGGGCCTGTAGGGTTGTGTAAGTGCCCGCAGGGGTTGGTAGGAGCTTGTAGGGTGCCATAAGTTTCCAGAGGGTTGTGTAGGGTTCCGTAGGGGCCTGTGGTGTTCCCTAGGGGCCTGTAGAGTCTCGTACGGTTCCGTAGGGGCCTGTGGTGTTCCCTAAGGGCCTGTAGAGTCTCGTACGGTTCCGTAGGGGCCTGTAGTGTTCCCTAGGGGCCTCTAGAGTCTCGTACAGTTCCGTAGGGTCCTGTAGGTTTCCATAAGCGTCCGCAGAGGTCTGAAGGGGCCCGTACTGTTCCGTAAGGATCCATAGGGTTCCGTAGAGCTTCGTAGGTTCCCTAGAGGCCTGTAGAGTACCGCAGGAGCCAGTAGTGTTCTGTAGGGGCCCGTAAGGTTCCTTCCGTAGGGGCTGGCAGTGTTCCGTAGGGGCCTGTAGGGTTGTGTAAGTGCCCGCAGCAGTCTGTAGGAGTCTGTGGGATTCTGTAAGGTTCTGGAGGGTTCTGCAGGGTTCTGTAGGGGCCCGTAGAGTTCCGTAGTGGCTGGTAAAGTTCCGTAGGGCCCTGTACCGTTCCGTAACTGCCTGCAAGGGTCTTTAGGCTTCCGTAGGGGCTGGTAGGGTTCCATAAAGTTCCGTGGGTTCCTGCAGAGTTCTGCAAGTGCCCGCAAGGGCCTGTAGGGGCGCACAGTGTTTCTGTCAGGTTCCGTAGAGTTCCATAGGGGCCATAGGTTTCCGTAGCGGCTGGTAGTATTCCGTAGGGGTCTGTAGGGTTCTGTAGGCACCTGCAGTGTTCTGTAGGAGCCCATAGGGTTTTAGTGAGGTTCCGTTGTGTTGCTAAGGGTCTTGTAGAGTGCTGTCGGGTCCTGGAGTATTCTGTAGGGTTCCAGAGGGGCTCGTAGGGTTCCGTTGAAATCTGTAGGCTTCCCTAGGGGCCCGTGGAGTCCCGTAGATTTCCGTAGGGGCCTGTAGGGTTGTGTAAGTGCCCGCAGGGGTTGGTAGGAGCTTGTAGGGTGCCATAAGTTTCCAGAGGGTTGTGTAGGGTTCCGTAGGGGCCTGTGGTGTTCCCTAGGGGCCTGTAGAGTCTCGTACAGTTCCGTAGGGTCCTGTAGGTTTCCATAAGCGCCCGCAGAGGTCTGAAGGGGCCCGTACTGTTCCGTAAGGATCCATAGGGCTCCGTAGAGCTTCGTAGGTTCCCTAGAGGCCTGTAGAGTACCGCAGTAGCCAGTAGTGTTCTGTAGGGGCCCGTAAGGTTCCTTCCGTAGGGGCTGGCAGTGTTCCGTAGGGGCCTGTACGGTTGTGTAAGTGCCCGCAGCAGTCTGTAGGAGTCTGTGGGATTCTGTAAGGTTCTGGAGGGTTCTGCAGGGTTCCGTAGGGGCCCGTAGAGTTCCGTAATGGCTGGTAAAGTTCCGTAGGGCCCTGTGGGGTTCTGTATGGACCTGTAGGGTTCTGTAGGGGCCTGCAGGCTTCTGTAAGTGCCCGCAGGTGTCTGTAGGGTTTTGTAGGGGTCTGTAGGGTTCTGTAGGAGCCCATAGGGTTTTAGTGAGGTTCTGTTGTGTTGCTAAGGGTCTTGTAGAGTGCTGTCGGGTCCTGGAGTATTCTGTAGGGTTCCAGAGGGGCTGGTAGGGTTCCGTTGAAATCTGTAGGCTTCCCTAGGGGCCCGTGGAGTCCCGTAGATTTCCGTAGGGGCCTGTAGGCTTGTGTAAGTGCCCGCAGGGTTTGGTAGGAGCTTGTAGGGTGCCATAAGTTTCCAGAGGGTAGTGTAGGGTTCCGTAGGGGCCTGTAGTGTTCCCTAGGGGCCTGTAGAGTCTCGTACGGTTCCGTAGGGGCCTGTGGTGTTCCCTAATGGCCTGTAGAGTCTCGTACGGTTCCGTAGGGGCCTGTAGTGTTCCCTAGGGGCCTCTAGAGTCTCGTACAGTTCCGTAGGGTCCTGTAGGTTTCCATAAGCGCCCGCAGAGGTCTGAAGGGGCCCGTACTGTTCCGTAAGGATCCACAGGGCTCCGTAGAGCTTCGTAGGTTCCCTAGAAGCCTGTAGAGTACCGCAGGAGCCAGTAGTGTTCTGTAGGGGCCCATAGGGTTCCTTCCGTAGGGGCTGGCAGTGTTCCGTAGGGTCCTCTAGGGTTGAGTAAGTGCCCGCAGGAGTCTGTAGGAATCCGTGGGATTCTGTAAGGTTCTGGAGGGTTCTGCAGGGTTCTGTAGGGGCCCGTAGAGTTCCGTAGTGGCTGGTAACGTTCCCTAGGGCCCTGTACCGTTCCGTAACTGCCTGCAAGGGTCTTTAGGCTTCCGTAGGGGCTGGTAGGGTTCCATAAAGTTCCGTGGGTTCCTGCAGAGTTCTGCAAGTGCCCGCAAGGGCCTGTAGGGCCCCACAGTGTTTCTGTCAGGTTCCGTAGAGTTCCGTAGGGGCCATAGGTTTCCGTAGCGGCTGGTAGTATTCCGTAGGGGTCTGTAGGGTTCTGTAGGCACCTGCAGTGTTCTGTAGGAGCCCATAGGGTTTTAGTGAGGTTCCGTTGTGTTGCTAAGGGTCTTGTAGAGTGCTGTCGGGTCCTGGAGTATTCTGTAGGGTTCCAGAGGGGCTCGTAGGGTTCCGTTGAAATCTGTAGGCTTCCCTAGGGGCCCGTGGAGTCCCGTAGATTTCCGTAGGGGCCTGTAGGGTTGTGTAAGTGCCCGCAGGGGTTGGTAGGAGCTTGTAGGGTGCCATAAGTTTCCAGAGGGTTGTGTAGGGTTCCGTAGGGGCCTGTGGTGTTCCCTAGGGGCCTCTAGAGTCTCGTACAGTTCCGTAGGGTCCTGTAGGTTTCCATAAGCGCCCGCAGAGGTCTGAAGGGGCCCGTACTGTTCCGTAAGGATCCATAGGGCTCCGTAGAGCTTCGTAGGTTCCCTAGAGGCCTGTAGAGTACCGCAGGAGCCAGTAGTGTTCTGTAGGGGCCCGTAAGGTTCCTTCCGTAGGGGCTGGCAGTGTTCCGTAGGGGCCTGTAGGGTTGTGTAAGTGCCCGCAGCAGTCTGTAGGAGTCTGTGGCATTCTGTAAGGTTCTGGAGGGTTCTGCAGGGTTCCGTAGGGGCCCGTAGAGTTCCGTAATGGCTGGTAAAGTTCCGTAGGGCCCTGTGGGGTTCTGTATGGACCTGTAGGGTTCTGTAGGGGCCTGCAGGCTTCTGTAAGTGCCCGCAGGTGTCTGTAGGGTTTTGTAGGGGTCTGTAGGGTTCTGTAGGAGCCCATAGGGTTTTAGTGAGGTTCTGTTGTGTTGCTAAGGGTCTTGTAGAGTGCTGTCGGGTCCTGGAGTATTCTGTAGGGTTCCAGAGGGGCTGGTAGGGTTCCGTTGAAATCTGTAGGCTTCCCTAGGGGCCCGTGGAGTCCCGTAGATTTCCGTAGGGGCCTGTAGGGTTGTGTAAGTGCCCGCAGGGTTTGGTAAGAGCTTGTAGGGTGCCATAAGTTTCCAGAGGGTAGTGTAGGGTTCCGTAGGGGCCTGTAGTGTTCCCTAGGGGCCTGTAGAGTCTCGTACGGTTCCGTAGGGGCCTGTGGTGTTCCCTAAGAGCCTGTAGAGTCTCGTACGGTTCCGTAGGGGCCTGTAGTGTTCCCTAGGGGCCTCTAGAGTCTCGTACAGTTCCGTAGGGTCCTGTAGGTTTCCATAAGCGCCCGCAGAGGTCTGAAGGGGCCCGTACTGTTCCGTAAGGATCCATAGGGTTCCGTAGAGCTTCGTAGGTTCCCTAGAGGCCTGTAGAGTACCGCAGGAGCCAGTAGTGTTCTGTAGGGGCCCATAGGGTTCCTTCCGTAGGGGCTGGCAGTGTTCCGTAGGGTCCTCTAGGGTTGAGTAAGTGCCCGCAGGAGTCTGTAGGAATCCGTGGGATTCTGTAAGGTTCTGGAGGGTTCTGCAGGGTTCTGTAGGGGCCCGTAGAGTTCCGTAGTGGCTGGTAACGTTCCCTAGGGCCCTGTACCGTTCCGTAACTGCCTGCAAGGGTCTTTAGGCTTCCGTAGGGGCTGGTAGGGTTCCATAAAGTTCCGTGGGTTCCTGCAGAGTTCTGCAAGTGCCCGCAAGGGCCTGTAGGGCCCCACAGTGTTTCTGTCAGGTTCCGTAGAGTTCCGTAGGGGCCATAGGTTTCCGTAGCGGCTGGTAGTATTCCGTAGGGGTCTGTAGGGTTCTGTAGGCACCTGCAGTGTTCTGTAGGAGCCCATAGGGTTTTAGTGAGGTTCCATTGTGTTGCTAAGGGTCTTGTAGAGTGCTGTCGGGTCCTGGAGTATTCTGTAGGGTTCCAGAGGGGCTCGTAGGGTTCCGTTGAAATCTGTAGGCTTCCCTAGGGGCCCGTGGAGTCCCGTAGATTTCCGTAGGGGCCTGTAGGGTTGTGTAAGTGCCCGCAGGGGTTGGTAGGAGCTTGTAGGGTGCCATAAGTTTCCAGAGGGTTGTGTAGGGTTCCGTAGGGGCCTGTGGTGTTCCCTAGGGGCCTCTAGAGTCTCGTACAGTTCCGTAGGGTCCTGTAGGTTTCCATAAGCGCCCGCAGAGGTCTGAAGGGGCCCGTACTGTTCCGTAAGGATCCATAGGGCTCCGTAGAGCTTCGTAGGTTCCCTAGAGGCCTGTAGAGTACCGCAGGAGCCAGTAGTGTTCTGTAGGGGCCCGTAAGGTTCCTTCCGTAGGGGCTGGCAGTGTTCCGTAGGGTCCTCTAGGGTTGTGTAAGTGCCCGCAGCAGTCTGTAGGAGTCTGTGGGATTCTGTAAGGTTCTGGAGGGTTCTGCAGGGTTCTGTAGGGGCCCGTAGAGTTCCGTAGTGGCTGGTAACGTTCCCTAGGGCCCTGTACCGTTCCGTAACTGCCTGCAAGGGTCTTTAGGCTTCCGTAGGGGCTGGTAGGGTTCCATAAAGTTCCGTGGGTTCCTGCAGAGTTCTGCAAGTGCCCGCAAGGGCCTGTAGGGGCGCACAGTGTTTCTGTCAGGTTCCGTAGAGTTCCGTAGGGGCCATAGGTTTCCGTAGCGGCTGGTAGTATTCCGTAGGGGTCTGTAGGGTTCTGTAGGCACCTGCAGTGTTCTGTAGGAGCCCATAGGGTTTTAGTGAGGTTCCGTTGTGTTGCTAAGGGTCTTGTAGAGTGCTGTCGGGTCCTGGAGTATTCTGTAGGGTTCCAGAGGGGCTCGTAGGGTTCCGTTGAAATCTGTAGGCTTCCCTAGGGGCCCGTGGAGTCCCGTACATTTCCGTAGGGGCCTGTAGGGTTGTGTAAGTGCCCGCAGGGGTTGGTAGGAGCTTGTAGGGTGCCATAAGTTTCCAGAGGGTTGTGTAGGGTTCCGTAGCGGCCTGTGGTGTTCCCTAGGGGCCTGTAGAGTCTCGTACGGTTCCGTAGGGGCCTGTAGTGTCCCCTAGGGGCCTGTAGAGTCTCGTACAGTTCCGTAGGGTCCTGTAGGTTTCCATAAGCGCCCGCAGAAGTCTGAAGGGGCCCGTACTGGTCCGTAAGGATCCATAGGGCTCCGTAGAGCTTCGTAGGTTCCCTAGAAGCCTGTAGAGTACCGCAGGAGCCAGTAGTGTTCTGTAGGGGCCCGTAGGGTTCCTTCCGTAGGGGCTGGCAGTGTTCCGTAGGGTCCTCTAGGGTTGAGTAAGTGCCCGCAGGAGTCTGTAGGAATCCGTGGGATTCTGTAAGGTTCTGGAGGGTTCTGCAGGGTTCTGTAGGGGCCCGTAGAGTTCCGTAGTGGCTGGTAAAGTTCCATAGGGCCCTGTGGGGTTCTGTATGGACCTGTAGGGTTCTGTAGGGGCCTGCAGGCTTCTGTAAGTGCCCGCAGGTGTCTGTAGGGTTTTGTAGGGGTCTGTAGGGTTCTGTAGGAGCCCATAGGGTTTTAGTGAGGTTCTGTTGTGTTGCTAAGGGTCTTGTAGAGTGCTGTCGGGTCCTGGAGTATTCTGTAGGGTTCCAGAGGGGCTGGTAGGGTTCCGTTGAAATCTGTAGGCTTCCCTAGGGGCCCGTGGAGTCCCGTAGATTTCCGTAGGGGCCTGTAGGGTTGTGTAAGTGCCCGCAGGGGTTGGTAGGAGCTTGTAGGGTGCCATAAGTTTCCAGAGGGTTGTGTAGGGTTCCGTAGGGGCCTGTGGTGTTCCCTAGGGGCCTGTAGAGTCTCGTACGGTTCCGTAGGGGCCTGTGGTGTTCCCTAAGAGCCTGTAGAGTCTCGTACGGTTCCGTAGGGGCCTGTAGTGTTCCCTAGGGGCCTCTAGAGTCTCGTACAGTTCCGTAGGGTCCTGTAGGTTTCCATAAGCGTCCGCAGAGGTCTGAAGGGGCCCGTACTGTTCCGTAAGGATCCATAGGGTTCCGTAGAGCTTCGTAGGTTCCCTAGAGGCCTGTAGAGTACCGCAGGAGCCAGTAGTGTTCTGTAGGGGCCCGTAAGGTTCCTTCCGTAGGGGCTGGCAGTGTTCCGTAGGGGCCTGTAGGGTTGTGTAAGTGCCCGCAGCAGTCTGTAGGAGTCTGTGGGATTCTGTAAGGTTCTGGAGGGTTCTACAGGGTTCTGTAGGGGCCCGTAGAGTTCCGTAGTGGCTGGTAAAGTTCCGTAGGGCCCTGTACCATTCCGTAACTGCCTGCAAGGGTCTTTAGGCTTCCGTAGGGGCTGGTAGGGTTCCATAAAGTTCCGTGGGTTCCTGCAGAGTTCTGCAAGTGCCCGCAAGGGCCTGTAGGGGCGCACAGTGTTTCTGTCAGGTTCCGTAGAGTTCCATAGGGGCCATAGGTTTCCGTAGCGGCTGGTAGTATTCCGTAGGGGTCTGTAGGGTTCCGTAGGCGCCTGCAGTGTTCTGACGGAGCCCATAGGGTTTTAGTGAGGTTCCGTTGTGTTGCTAAGGGTCTTGTAGAGTGCTGTCGGGTCCTGGAGTATTCTGTAGGGTTCCAGAGGGGCTCGTAGGGTTCCGTTGAAATCTGTAGGCTTCCCTAGGGGCCCGTGGAGTCCCGTAGATTTCCGTAGGGGCCTGTAGGGTTGTGTAAGTGCCCGCAGGGGTTGGTAGGAGCTTGTAGGGTGCCATAAGTTTCCAGAGGGTAGTGTAGGGTTCCGTAGGGGCCTGTGGTGTTCCCTAGGGGCCTGTAGAGTCTCGTACGGTTCCGTAGGGGCCTGTAGTGTCCCCTAGGGGCCTGTAGAGTCTCATACGGTTCCGTAGGGGCCTGTAGTGTTCCCTAGAGGCCTGTAGAGTCTCGTGCTGTTCCGTAGGGGCCTGTAGGTTTCCATAAGCGCCCGCAGAGGTCTGAAGGGGCCCGTACTGTTCCGTAAGGATCCATAGGGTTCCGTAGAGCTTCGTAGGTTCCCTAGAGGCCTGTAGAGTACCGCAGGAGCCAGTAGTGTTCTGTAGGGGCCCGTAAGGTTCGTTCCGTAGGGGCTGGCAGTGTTCCGTAGGGGCCTGTAGGGTTGTGTAAGTGCCCGCAGCAGTCTGTAGGAGTCTGTGGGATTCTGTAAGGTTCTGGAGGGTTCTGCAGGGTTCCGTAGGGGCCCGTAGAGTTCCGTAGTGGCTGGTAAAGTTCCGTAGGGCCCTGTGGGGTTCTGTATGGACCTGTAGGGTTCTGTAGGGGCCTGCAGGCTTCTGTAAGTGCCCGCAGGTGTCTGTAGGGTTTTGTAGGGGTCTGTAGGGTTCTGTAGGAGCCCATAGGGTTTTAGTGAGGTTCTGTTGTGTTGCTAAGGGTCTTGTAGAGTGCTGTCGGGTCCTGGAGTATTCTGTAGGGTTCCAGAGGGGCTGGTAGGGTTCCGTTGAAATCTGTAGGCTTCCCTAGGGGCCCGTGGAGTCCCGTAGATTTCCGTACGGGCCTGTAGGGTTGTGTAAGTGCCCGCAGGGGTTGGTAGGAGCTTGTAGGGTGCCATAAGTTTCCAGAGGGTTGTGTAGGGTTCCGTAGGGGCCTGTAGTGTTCCCTAGGGGCCTGTAGAGTCTCGTATGGTTCCGTAGGGGCCTGTGGTGTTCCCTAAGGGCCTGTAGAGTCTCGTACGGTTCCGTAGGGGCCTGTAGTGTTCCCTAGGGGCCTCTAGAGTCTCGTACAGTTCCGTAGGGTCCTGTAGGTTTCCATAAGCGCCCGCAGAGGTCTGAAGGGGCCCGTACTGTTCCGTAAGGATCCATAGGGTTCCGTAGAGCTTCGTAGGTTCCCTAGAAGCCTGTAGAGTACCGCAGGAGCCAGTAGTGTTCTGTAGGGGCCCGTAGGGTTCCTTCCGTAGGGGCTGGCAGTGTTCCGTAGGGTCCTCTAGGGTTGAGTAAGTGCCCGCAGGAGTCTGTAGGAATCCGTGGGATTCTGTAAGGTTCTGGAGGGTTCTGCAGGGTTCTGTAGGGGCCCGTAGAGTTCCGTAGTGGCTGGTAACGTTCCCTAGGGCCCTGTACCGTTCCGTAACTGCCTGCAAGGGTCTTTAGGCTTCCGTAGGGGCTGGTAGGGTTCCATAAAGTTCCGTGGGTTCCTGCAGAGTTCTGCAAGTGCCCGCAAGGGCCTGTAGGGCCCCACAGTGTTTCTGTCAGGTTCCGTAGAGTTCCGTAGGGGCCATAGGTTTCCGTAGCGGCTGGTAGTATTCCGTAGGGGTCTGTAGGGTTCTGTAGGCACCTGCAGTGTTCTGTAGGAGCCCATAGGGTTTTAGTGAGGTTCCGTTGTGTTGCTAAGGGTCTTGTAGAGTGCTGTCGGGTCCTGGAGTATTCTGTAGGGTTCCAGAGGGGCTCGTAGGGTTCCGTTGAAATCTGTAGGCTTCCCTAGGGGCCCGTGGAGTCCCGTAGATTTCCGTAGGGGCCTGTAGGGTTGTGTAAGTGCCCGCAGGGGTTGGTAGGAGCTTGTAGGGTGCCATAAGATTCCAGAGGGTTGTGTAGGGTTCCGTAGGGGCCTGTGGTGTTCCCTAGGGGCCTCTAGAGTCTCGTACAGTTCCGTAGGGTCCTGTAGGTTTCCATAAGCGCCCGCAGAGGTCTGAAGGGGCCCGTACTGTTCCGTAAGGATCCATAGGGCTCCGTAGAGCTTCGTAGGTTCCCTAGAGGCCTGTAGAGTACCGCAGGAGCCAGTAGTGTTCTGTAGGGGCCCGTAAGGTTCCTTCCGTAGGGGCTGGCAGTGTTCCGTAGGGGCCTGTAGGGTTGTGTAAGTGCCCGCAGCAGTCTGTAGGAGTCTGTGGCATTCTGTAAGGTTCTGGAGGGTTCTGCAGGGTTCCGTAGGGGCCCGTAGAGTTCCGTAATGGCTGGTAAAGTTCCGTAGGGCCCTGTGGGGTTCTGTATGGACCTGTAGGGTTCTGTAGGGGCCTGCAGGCTTCTGTAAGTGCCCGCAGGTGTCTGTAGGGTTTTGTAGGGGTCTGTAGGGTTCTGTAGGAGCCCATAGGGTTTTAGTGAGGTTCTGTTGTGTTGCTAAGGGTCTTGTAGAGTGCTGTCGGGTCCTGGAGTATTCTGTAGGGTTCCAGAGGGGCTGGTAGGGTTCCGTTGAAATCTGTAGGCTTCCCTAGGGGCCCGTGGAGTCCCGTAGATTTCCGTAGGGGCCTGTAGGGTTGTGTAAGTGCCCGCAGGGTTTGGTAAGAGCTTGTAGGGTGCCATAAGTTTCCAGAGGGTAGTGTAGGGTTCCGTAGGGGCCTGTAGTGTTCCCTAGGGGCCTGTAGAGTCTCGTACGGTTCCGTAGGGGCCTGTGGTGTTCCCTAGGGGCCTGTAGAGTCTCGTACGGTTCCGTAGGGGCCTGTAGTGTTCCCTAGGGGCCTCTAGAGTCTCGTACAGTTCCGTAGGGTCCTGTAGGTTTCCATAAGCGCCCGCAGAGGTCTGAAGGGGCCCGTACTGTTCCGTAAGGATCCATAGGGTTCTGTAGAGCTTCGTAGGTTCCCTAGAGGCCTGTAGAGTACCGCAGGAGCCAGTAGTGTTCTGTAGGGGCCCGTAAGGTTCCTTCCGTAGGGGCTGGCAGTGTTCCGTAGGGGCCTGTAGGGTTGTGTAAGTGCCCGCAGCAGTCTGTAGGAGTCTGTGGGATTCTGTAAGGTTCTGGAGGGTTCTGCAGGGTTCTGTAGGGGCCCGTAGAGTTCCGTAGTGGCTGGTAACGTTCCCTAGGGCCCTGTACCGTTCCGTAACTGCCCGCAAGGGTCTTTAGGCTTCCGTAGGGGCTGGTAGGGTTCCATAAAGTTCCGTGGGTTCCTGCAGAGTTCTGCAAGTGCCCGCAAGGGCCTGTAGGGGCGCACAGTGTTTCTGTCAGGTTCCGTAGAGTTCCATAGGGGCCATAGGTTTCCGTAGCGGCTGGTAGTATTCCGTAGGGGTCTGTAGGGTTCCGTAGGCGCCTGCAGTGTTCTGACGGAGCCCATAGGGTTTTAGTGAGGTTCCGTTGTGTTGCTAAGGGTCTTGTAGAGTGCTGTCGGGTCCTGGAGTATTCTGTAGGGTTCCAGAGGGGCTCGTAGGGTTCCGTTGAAATCTGTAGGCTTCCCTAGGGGCCCGTGGAGTCCCGTAGATTTCCGTAGGGGCCTGTAGGGTTGTGTAAGTGCCCGCAGGGGTTGGTAGGAGCTTGTAGGGTGCCATAAGTTTCCAGAGGGTAGTGTAGGGTTCCGTAGCGGCCTGTGGTGTTCCCTAGGGGCCTGTAGAGTCTCGTACGGTTCCGTAGGGGCCTGTAGTGTCCCCTAGGGGCCTGTAGAGTCTCATACGGTTCCGTAGGGGCCTGTAGTGTTCCCTAGAGGCCTGTAGAGTCTCGTGCTGTTCCGTAGGGGCCTGTAGGTTTCCATAAGCGCCCGCAGAGGTCTGAAGGGGCCCGTACTGTTCCGTAAGGATCCATAGGGTTCCGTAGAGCTTCGTAGGTTCCCTAGAGGCCTGTAGAGTACCGCAGGAGCCAGTAGTGTTCTGTAGGGGCCCGTAAGGTTCGTTCCGTAGGGGCTGGCAGTGTTCCGTAGGGGCCTGTAGGGTTGTGTAAGTGCCCGCAGCAGTCTGTAGGAGTCTGTGGGATTCTGTAAGGTTCTGGAGGGTTCTGCAGGGTTCCGTAGGGGCCCGTAGAGTTCCGTAGTGGCTGGTAAAGTTCCGTAGGGCCCTGTGGGGTTCTGTATGGACCTGTAGGGTTCTGTAGGGGCCTGCAGGCTTCTGTAAGTGCCCGCAGGTGTCTGTAGGGTTTTGTAGGGGTCTGTAGGGTTCTGTAGGAGCCCATAGGGTTTTAGTGAGGTTCTGTTGTGTTGCTAAGGGTCTTGTAGAGTGCTGTCGGGTCCTGGAGTATTCTGTAGGGTTCCAGAGGGGCTCGTAGGGTTCCGTTGAAATCTGTAGGCTTCCCTAGGGGCCCGTGGAGTCCCGTAGATTTCCGTACGGGCCTGTAGGGTTGTGTAAGTGCCCGCAGGGTTTGGTAGGAGCTTGTAGGGTGCCATAAGTTTCCAGAGGGTAGTGTAGGGTTCCGTAGGGGCCTGTAGTGTTCCCTAGGGGCCTGTAGAGTCTCGTACGGTTCCGTAGGGGCCTGTGGTGTTCCCTAAGGGCCTGTAGAGTCTCGTACGGTTCCGTAGGGGCCTGTAGTGTTCCCTAGGGGCCTCTAGAGTCTCGTACAGTTCCGTAGGGTCCTGTAGGTTTCCATAAGCGCCCGCAGAGGTCTGAAGGGGCCCGTACTGTTCCGTAAGGATCCATAGGGTTCCGTAGAGCTTCGTAGGTTCCCTAGAAGCCTGTAGAGTACCGCAGGAGCCAGTAGTGTTCTGTAGGGGCCCGTAGGGTTCCTTCCGTAGGGGCTGGCAGTGTTCCGTAGGGTCCTCTAGGGTTGAGTAAGTGCCCGCAGGAGTCTGTAGGAATCCGTGGGATTCTGTAAGGTTCTGGAGGGTTCTGCAGGGTTCTGTAGGGGCCCGTAGAGTTCCGTAGTGGCTGGTAACGTTCCCTAGGGCCCTGTACCGTTCCGTAACTGCCTGCAAGGGTCTTTAGGCTTCCGTAGGGGCTGGTAGGGTTCCATAAAGTTCCGTGGGTTCCTGCAGAGTTCTGCAAGTGCCCGCAAGGGCCTGTAGGGCCCCACAGTGTTTCTGTCAGGTTCCGTAGAGTTCCGTAGGGGCCATAGGTTTCCGTAGCGGCTGGTAGTATTCCGTAGGGGTCTGTAGGGTTCCGTAGGCACCTGCAGTGTTCTGTAGGAGCCCATAGGGTTTTAGTGAGGTTCCGTTGTGTTGCTAAGGGTCTTGTAGAGTGCTGTCGGGTCCTGGAGTATTCTGTAGGGTTCCAGAGGGGCTCGTAGGGTTCCGTTGAAATCTGTAGGCTTCCCTAGGGGCCCGTGGAGTCCCGTAGATTTCCGTAGGGGCCTGTAGGGTTGTGTAAGTGCCCGCAGGGGTTGGTAGGAGCTTGTAGGGTGCCATAAGTTTCCAGAGGGTTGTGTAGGGTTCCGTAGGGGCCTGTGGTGTTCCCTAGGGGCCTCTAGAGTCTCGTACAGTTCCGTAGGGTCCTGTAGGTTTCCATAAGCGCCCGCAGAGGTCTGAAGGGGCCCGTACTGTTCCGTAAGGATCCATAGGGCTCCGTAGAGCTTCGTAGGTTCCCTAGAGGCCTGTAGAGTACCGCAGGAGCCAGTAGTGTTCTGTAGGGGCCCGTAAGGTTCCTTCCGTAGGGGCTGGCAGTGTTCCGTAGGGGCCTGTAGGGTTGTGTAAGTGCCCGCAGCAGTCTGTAGGAGTCTGTGGGATTCTGTAAGGTTCTGGAGGGTTCTGCAGGGTTCCGTAGGGGCCCGTAGAGTTCCGTAATGGCTGGTAAAGTTCCGTAGGGCCCTGTGGGGTTCTGTATGGACCTGTAGGGTTCTGTAGGGGCCTGCAGGCTTCTGTAAGTGCCCGCAGGTGTCTGTAGGGTTTTGTAGGGGTCTGTAGGGTTCTGTAGGAGCCCATAGGGTTTTAGTGAGGTTCTGTTGTGTTGCTAAGGGTCTTGTAGAGTGCTGTCGGGTCCTGGAGTATTCTGTAGGGTTCCAGAGGGGCTGGTAGGGTTCCGTTGAAATCTGTAGGCTTCCCTAGGGGCCCGTGGAGTCCCGTAGATTTCCGTAGGGGCCTGTAGGGTTGTGTAAGTGCCCGCAGGGTTTGGTAAGAGCTTGTAGGGTGCCATAAGTTTCCAGAGGGTAGTGTAGGGTTCCGTAGGGGCCTGTAGTGTTCCCTAGGGGCCTGTAGAGTCTCGTACGGTTCCGTAGGGGCCTGTGGTGTTCCCTAGGGGCCTGTAGAGTCTCGTACGGTTCCGTAGGGGCCTGTAGTGTTCCCTAGGGGCCTCTAGAGTCTCGTACAGTTCCGTAGGGTCCTGTAGGTTTCCATAAGCGCCCGCAGAGGTCTGAAGGGGCCCGTACTGTTCCGTAAGGATCCATAGGGTTCCGTAGAGCTTCGTAGGTTCCCTAGAGGCCTGTAGAGTACCGCAGGAGCCAGTAGTGTTCTGTAGGGGCCCGTAAGGTTCCTTCCGTAGGGGCTGGCAGTGTTCCGTAGGGGCCTGTAGGGTTGTGTAAGTGCCCGCAGCAGTCTGTAGGAGTCTGTGGGATTCTGTAAGGTTCTGGAGGGTTCTGCAGGGTTCTGTAGGGGCCCGTAGAGTTCCGTAGTGGCTGGTAACGTTCCCTAGGGCCCTGTACCGTTCCGTAACTGCCTGCAAGGGTCTTTAGGCTTCCGTAGGGGCTGGTAGGGTTCCATAAAGTTCCGTGGGTTCCTGCAGAGTTCTGCAAGTGCCCGCAAGGGCCTGTAGGGGCGCACAGTGTTTCTGTCAGGTTCCGTAGAGTTCCATAGGGGCCATAGGTTTCCGTAGCGGCTGGTAGTATTCCGTAGGGGTCTGTAGGGTTCCGTAGGCGCCTGCAGTGTTCTGACGGAGCCCATAGGGTTTTAGTGAGGTTCCGTTGTGTTGCTAAGGGTCTTGTAGAGTGCTGTCGGGTCCTGGAGTATTCTGTAGGGTTCCAGAGGGGCTCGTAGGGTTCCGTTGAAATCTGTAGGCTTCCCTAGGGGCCCGTGGAGTCCCGTAGATTTCCGTAGGGGCCTGTAGGGTTGTGTAAGTGCCCGCAGGGGTTGGTAGGAGCTTGTAGGGTGCCATAAGTTTCCAGAGGGTTGTGTAGGGTTCCGTAGGGGCCTGTGGTGTTCCCTAGGGGCCTCTAGAGTCTCGTACAGTTCCGTAGGGTCCTGTAGGTTTCCATAAGCGCCCGCAGAGGTCTGAAGGGGCCCGTACTGTTCCGTAAGGATCCATAGGGCTCCGTAGAGCTTCGTAGGTTCCCTAGAGGCCTGTAGAGTACCGCAGGAGCCAGTAGTGTTCTGTAGGGGCCCGTAAGGTTCCTTCCGTAGGGGCTGGCAGTGTTCCGTAGGGGCCTGTAGGGTTGTGTAAGTGCCCGCAGCAGTCTGTAGGAGTCTGTGGGATTCTGTAAGGTTCTGGAGGGTTCTGCAGGGTTCCGTAGGGGCCCGTAGAGTTCCGTAATGGCTGGTAAAGTTCCGTAGGGCCCTGTGGGGTTCTGTATGGACCTGTAGGGTTCTGTAGGGGCCTGCAGGCTTCTGTAAGTGCCCGCAGGTGTCTGTAGGGTTTTGTAGGGGTCTGTAGGGTTCTGTAGGAGCCCATAGGGTTTTAGTGAGGTTCTGTTGTGTTGCTAAGGGTCTTGTAGAGTGCTGTCGGGTCCTGGAGTATTCTGTAGGGTTCCAGAGGGGCTGGTAGGGTTCCGTTGAAATCTGTAGGCTTCCCTAGGGGCCCGTGGAGTCCCGTAGATTTCCGTAGGGGCCTGTAGGGTTGTGTAAGTGCCCGCAGGGTTTGGTAAGAGCTTGTAGGGTGCCATAAGTTTCCAGAGGGTAGTGTAGGGTTCCGTAGGGGCCTGTAGTGTTCCCTAGGGGCCTGTAGAGTCTCGTACGGTTCCGTAGGGGCCTGTGGTGTTCCCTAAGAGCCTGTAGAGTCTCGTACGGTTCCGTAGGGGCCTGTAGTGTTCCCTAGGGGCCTCTAGAGTCTCGTACAGTTCCGTAGGGTCCTGTAGGTTTCCATAAGCGCCCGCAGAGGTCTGAAGGGGCCCGTACTGTTCCGTAAGGATCCATAGGGTTCCGTAGAGCTTCGTAGGTTCCCTAGAAGCCTGTAGAGTACCGCAGGAGCCAGTAGTGTTCTGTAGGGGCCCGTAGGGTTCCTTCCGTAGGGGCTGGCAGTGTTCCGTAGGGTCCTCTAGGGTTGAGTAAGTGCCCGCAGGAGTCTGTAGGAATCCGTGGGATTCTGTAAGGTTCTGGAGGGTTCTGCAGGGTTCTGTAGGGGCCCGTAGAGTTCCGTAGTGGCTGGTAACGTTCCCTAGGGCCCTGTACCGTTCCGTAACTGCCTGCAAGGGTCTTTAGGCTTCCGTAGGGGCTGGTAGGGTTCCATAAAGTTCCGTGGGTTCCTGCAGAGTTCTGCAAGTGCCCGCAAGGGCCTGTAGGGCCCCACAGTGTTTCTGTCAGGTTCCGTAGAGTTCCGTAGGGGCCATAGGTTTCCGTAGCGGCTGGTAGTATTCCGTAGGGGTCTGTAGGGTTCCGTAGGCACCTGCAGTGTTCTGTAGGAGCCCATAGGGTTTTAGTGAGGTTCCGTTGTGTTGCTAAGGGTCTTGTAGAGTGCTGTCGGGTCCTGGAGTATTCTGTAGGGTTCCAGAGGGGCTGGTAGGGTTCCGTTGAAATCTGTAGGCTTCCCTAGGGGCCCGTGGAGTCCCGTAGATTTCCGTAGGGGCCTGTAGGGTTGTGTAAGTGCCCGCAGGGGTTGGTAGGAGCTTGTAGGGTGCCATAAGTTTCCAGAGGGTTGTGTAGGGTTCCGTAGGGGCCTGTGGTGTTCCCTAGGGGCCTCTAGAGTCTCGTACAGTTCCGTAGGGTCCTGTAGGTTTCCATAAGCGCCCGCAGAGGTCTGAAGGGGCCCGTACTGTTCCGTAAGGATCCATAGGGCTCCGTAGAGCTTCGTAGGTTCCCTAGAGGCCTGTAGAGTACCGCAGGAGCCAGTAGTGTTCTGTAGGGGCCCGTAAGGTTCCTTCCGTAGGGGCTGGCAGTGTTCCGTAGGGGCCTGTAGGGTTGTGTAAGTGCCCGCAGCAGTCTGTAGGAGTCTGTGGGATTCTGTAAGGTTCTGGAGGGTTCTGCAGGGTTCCGTAGGGGCCCGTAGAGTTCCGTAATGGCTGGTAAAGTTCCGTAGGGCCCTGTGGGGTTCTGTATGGACCTGTAGGGTTCTGTAGGGGCCTGCAGGCTTCTGTAAGTGCCCGCAGGTGTCTGTAGGGTTTTGTAGGGGTCTGTAGGGTTCTGTAGGAGCCCATAGGGTTTTAGTGAGGTTCTGTTGTGTTGCTAAGGGTCTTGTAGAGTGCTGTCGGGTCCTGGAGTATTCTGTAGGGTTCCAGAGGGGCTGGTAGGGTTCCGTTGAAATCTGTAGGCTTCCCTAGGGGCCCGTGGAGTCCCGTAGATTTCCGTAGGGGCCTGTAGGGTTGTGTAAGTGCCCGCAGGGTTTGGTAAGAGCTTGTAGGGTGCCATAAGTTTCCAGAGGGTAGTGTAGGGTTCCGTAGGGGCCTGTAGTGTTCCCTAGGGGCCTGTAGAGTCTCGTACGGTTCCGTAGGGGCCTGTGGTGTTCCCTAAGAGCCTGTAGAGTCTCGTACGGTTCCGTAGGGGCCTGTAGTGTTCCCTAGGGGCCTCTAGAGTCTCGTACAGTTCCGTAGGGTCCTGTAGGTTTCCATAAGCGCCCGCAGAGGTCTGAAGGGGCCCGTACTGTTCCGTAAGGATCCATAGGGTTCTGTAGAGCTTCGTAGGTTCCCTAGAGGCCTGTAGAGTACCGCAGGAGCCAGTAGTGTTCTGTAGGGGCCCGTAAGGTTCCTTCCGTAGGGGCTGGCAGTGTTCCGTAGGGGCCTGTAGGGTTGTGTAAGTGCCCGCAGCAGTCTGTAGGAGTCTGTGGGATTCTGTAAGGTTCTGGAGGGTTCTGCAGGGTTCTGTAGGGGCCCGTAGAGTTCCGTAGTGGCTGGTAACGTTCCCTAGGGCCCTGTACCGTTCCGTAACTGCCTGCAAGGGTCTTTAGGCTTCCGTAGGGGCTGGTAGGGTTCCATAAAGTTCCGTGGGTTCCTGCAGAGTTCTGCAAGTGCCCGCAAGGGCCTGTAGGGGCGCACAGTGTTTCTGTCAGGTTCCGTAGAGTTCCATAGCGGCCATAGGTTTCCGTAGCGGCTGGTAGTATTCCGTAGGGGTCTGTAGGGTTCCGTAGGCGCCTGCAGTGTTCTGACGGAGCCCATAGGGTTTTAGTGAGGTTCCGTTGTGTTGCTAAGGGTCTTGTAGAGTGCTGTCGGGTCCTGGAGTATTCTGTAGGGTTCCAGAGGGGCTCGTAGGGTTCCGTTGAAATCTGTAGGCTTCCCTAGGGGCCCGTGGAGTCCCGTAGATTTCCGTAGGGGCCTGTAGGGTTGTGTAAGTGCCCGCAGGGGTTGGTAGGAGCTTGTAGGGTGCCATAAGTTTCCAGAGGGTAGTGTAGGGTTCCGTAGCGGCCTGTGGTGTTCCCTAGGGGCCTGTAGAGTCTCGTACGGTTCCGTAGGGGCCTGTAGTGTCCCCTAGGGGCCTGTAGAGTCTCATACGGTTCCGTAGGGGCCTGTAGTGTTCCCTAGAGGCCTGTAGAGTCTCGTGCTGTTCCGTAGGGGCCTGTAGGTTTCCATAAGCGCCCGCAGAGGTCTGAAGGGGCCCGTACTGTTCCGTAAGGATCCATAGGGCTCCGTAGAGCTTCGTAGGTTCCCTAGAGGCCTGTAGAGTACCGCAGGAGCCAGTAGTGTTCTGTAGGGGCCCGTAGGGTTCCTTCCGTAGGGGCTGGCAGTGTTCCGTAGGGTCCTCTAGGGTTGAGTAAGTGCCCGCAGGAGTCTGTAGGAATCCGTGGGATTCTGTAAGGTTCTGGAGGGTTCTGCAGGGTTCTGTAGGGGCCCGTAGAGTTCCGTAGTGGCTGGTAAAGTTCCGTAGGGCCCTGTGGGGTTCTGTATGGACCTGTAGGGTTCTGTAGGGGCCTGCAGGCTTCTGTAAGTGCCCGCAGGTGTCTGTAGGGTTTTGTAGGGGTCTGTAGGGTTCTGTAGGAGCCCATAGGGTTTTAGTGAGGTTCTGTTGTGTTGCTAAGGGTCTTGTAGAGTGCTGTCGGGTCCTGGAGTATTCTGTAGGGTTCCAGAGGGGCTCGTAGGGTTCCGTTGAAATCTGTAGGCTTCCCTAGGGGCCCGTGGAGTCCCGTAGATTTCCGTAGGGGCCTGTAGGGTTGTGTAAGTGCCCGCAGGGTTTGGTAGGAGCTTGTAGGGTGCCATAAGTTTCCAGAGGGTAGTGTAGGGTTCCGTAGGGGCCTGTAGTGTTCCCTAGGGGCCTGTAGAGTCTCGTACGGTTCCGTAGGGGCCTGTGGTGTTCCCTAAGGGCCTGTAGAGTCTCGCACGGTTCCGTAGGGGCCTGTAGTGTTCCCTAGGGGCCTCTAGAGTCTCGTACAGTTCCGTAGGGTCCTGTAGGTTTCCATAAGCGCCTGCAGAGGTCTGAAGGGGCCCGTACTGTTCCGTAAGGATCCATAGGGTTCCGTAGAGCTTCGTAGGTTCCCTAGAGGCCTGTAGAGTACCGCAGGAGCCAGTAGTGTTCTGTAGGGGCCCGTAGGGTTCCTTCCGTAGGGGCTGGCAGTGTTCCGTAGGGTCCTCTAGGGTTGAGTAAGTGCCCGCAGGAGTCTGTAGGAATCCGTGGGATTCTGTAAGGTTCTGGAGGGTTCTGCAGGGTTCCCTAGGGGCCCGTAGAGTTCCGTAGTGGCTGGTAACGTTCCCTAGGGCCCTGTACCGTTCCGTAACTGCCTGCAAGGGTCTTTAGGCTTCCGTAGGGGCTGGTAGGGTTCCATAAAGTTCCGTGGGTTCCTGCAGAGTTCTGCAAGTGCCCGCAAGGGCCTGTAGGGGCCCACAGTGTTTCTGTCAGGTTCCGTAGAGTTCCGTAGGGGCCATAGGTTTCCGTAGCGGCTGGTAGTATTCCGTAGGGGTCTGTAGGGTTCTGTAGGCACCTGCAGTGTTCTGACGGAGCCCATAGGGTTTTAGTGAGGTTCCGTTGTGTTGCTAAGGGTCTTGTAGAGTGCTGTCGGGTCCTGGAGTATTCTGTAGGGTTCCAGAGGGGCTCGTAGGGTTCCGTTGAAATCTGTAGGCTTCCCTAGGGGCCCGTGGAGTCCCGTAGATTTCCGTAGGGGCCTGTAGGGTTGTGTAAGTGCCCGCAGGGGTTGGTAGGAGCTTGTAGGGTGCCATAAGTTTCCAGAGGGTTGTGTAGGGTTCCGTAGGGGCCTGTGGTGTTCCCTAGGGGCCTGTAGAGTCTCGTACAGTTCCGTAGGGTCCTGTAGGTTTCCATAAGCGCCCGCAGAGGTCTGAAGGGGCCCGTACTGTTCCGTAAGGATCCATAGGGTTCTGTAGAGCTTCGTAGGTTCCCTAGAGGCCTGTAGAGTACCGCAGGAGCCAGTAGTGTTCTGTAGGGGCCCGTAAGGTTCCTTCCGTAGGGGCTGGCAGTGTTCCGTAGGGGCCTGTAGGGTTGTGTAAGTGCCCGCAGCAGTCTGTAGGAGTCTGTGGGATTCTGTAAGGTTCTGGAGGGTTCTGCAGGGTTCTGTAGGGGCCCGTAGAGTTCCGTAGTGGCTGGTAACGTTCCCTAGGGCCCTGTACCGTTCCGTAACTGCCTGCAAGGGTCTTTAGGCTTCCGTAGGGGCTGGTAGGGTTCCATAAAGTTCCGTGGGTTCCTGCAGAGTTCTGCAAGTGCCCGCAAGGGCCTGTAGGGGCCCACAGTGTTTCTGTCAGGTTCCGTAGAGTTCCGTAGGGGCCATAGGTTTCCGTAGCGGCTGGTAGTATTCCGTAGGGGTCTGTAGGGTTCTGTAGGCACCTGCAGTGTTCTGTAGGAGCCCATAGGGTTTTAGTGAGGTTCCGTTGTGTTGCTAAGGGTCTTGTAGAGTGCTGTCGGGTCCTGGAGTATTCTGTAGGGTTCCAGAGGGGCTGGTAGGGTTCCGTTGAAATCTGTAGGCTTCCCTAGGGGCCCGTGGAGTCCCGTAGATTTCCGTAGGGGCCTGTAGGGTTGTGTAAGTGCCCGCAGGGGTTGGTAGGAGCTTGTAGGGTGCCATAAGTTTCCAGAGGGTTGTGTAGGGTTCCGTAGCGGCCTGTGGTGTTCCCTAGGGGCCTGTAGAGTCTCGTACGGTTCCGTAGGGGCCTGTAGTGTTCCCTAGGGGCCTCTAGAGTCTCGTACAGTTCCGTAGGGTCCTGTAGGTTTCCATAAGCGCCCGCAGAAGTCTGAAGGGGCCCGTACTGGTCCGTAAGGATCCATAGGGCTCCGTAGAGCTTCGTAGGTTCCCTAGAAGCCTGTAGAGTACCGCAGGAGCCAGTAGTGTTCTGTAGGGGCCCGTAGGGTTCCTTCCGTAGGGGCTGGCAGTGTTCCGTAGGGTCCTCTAGGGTTGAGTAAGTGCCCGCAGGAGTCTGTAGGAATCCGTGGGATTCTGTAAGGTTCTGGAGGGTTCTGCAGGGTTCCGTAGGGGCCCGTAGAGTTCCGTAGTGGCTGGTAAAGTTCCCTAGGGCCCTGTACCGTTCCGTAACTGCCTGCAAGGGTCTTTAGGCTTCCGTAGGGGCTGGTAGGGTTCCATAAAGTTCCGTGGGTTCCTGCAGAGTTCTGCAAGTGCCCGCAAGGGCCTGTAGGGGCGCACAGTGTTTCTGTCAGGTTCCGTAGAGTTCCGTAGGGGCCATAGGTTTCCGTAGCGGCTGGTAGTATTCCGTAGGGGTCTGTAGGGTTCTGTAGGCACCTGCAGTGTTCTGTAGGAGCCCATAGGGTTTTAGTGAGGTTCCGTTGTGTTGCTAAGGGTCTTGTAGAGTGCTGTCGGGTCCTGGAGTATTCTGTAGGGTTCCAGAGGGGCTCGTAGGGTTCCGTTGAAATCTGTAGGCTTCCCTAGGGGCCCGTGGAGTCCCGTAGATTTCCGTAGGGGCCTGTAGGGTTGTGTAAGTGCCCGCAGGGGTTGGTAGGAGCTTGTAGGGTGCCATAAGTTTCCAGAGGGTTGTGTAGGGTTCCGTAGGGGCCTGTGGTGTTCCCTAGGGGCCTCTAGAGTCTCGTACAGTTCCGTAGGGTCCTGTAGGTTTCCATAAGCGCCCGCAGAGGTCTGAAGGGGCCCGTACTGTTCCGTAAGGATCCATAGGGTTCCGTAGAGCTTCGTAGGTTCCCTAGAGGCCTGTAGAGTACCGCAGGAGCCAGTAGTGTTCTGTAGGGGCCCGTAAGGTTCCTTCCGTAGGGGCTGGCAGTGTTCCGTAGGGGCCTGTAGGGTTGTGTAAGTGCCCGCAGCAGTCTGTAGGAGTCTGTGGGATTCTGTAAGGTTCTGGAGGGTTCTGCAGGGTTCCGTAGGGGCCCGTAGAGTTCCGTAGTGGGTGGTAAAGTTCCGTAGGGCCCTGTGGGGTTCTGTATGGACCTGTAGGGTTCTGTAGGGGCCTGCAGGCTTCTGTAAGTGCCCGCAGGTGTCTGTAGGGTTTTGTAGGGGTCTGTAGGGTTCTGTAGGAGCCCATAGGGTTTTAGTGAGGTTCTGTTGTGTTGCTAAGGGTCTTGTAGAGTGCTGTCGGGTCCTGGAGTATTCTGTAGGGTTCCAGAGGGGCTGGTAGGGTTCCGTTGAAATCTGTAGGCTTCCCTAGGGGCCCGTGGAGTCCCGTAGATTTCCGTAGGGGCCTGTAGGGTTGTGTAAGTGCCCGCAGGGTTTGGTAAGAGCTTGTAGGGTGCCATAAGTTTCCAGAGGGTAGTGTAGGGTTCCGTAGGCGCCTGTAGTGTTCCCTAGGGGCCTGTAGAGTCTCGTACGGTTCCGTAGGGGCCTGTGGTGTTCCCTAAGAGCCTGTAGAGTCTCGTATGGTTCCGTAGGGGCCTGTAGTGTTCCCTAGGGGCCTCTAGAGTCTCGTACAGTTCCGTAGGGTCCTGTAGGTTTCCATAAGCGTCCGCAGAGGTCTGAAGGGGCCCGTACTGTTCCGTAAGGATCCATAGGGTTCTGTAGAGCTTCGTAGGTTCCCTAGAGGCCTGTAGAGTACCGCAGGAGCCAGTAGTGTTCTGTAGGGGCCCGTAAGGTTCCTTCCGTAGGGGCTGGCAGTGTTCCGTAGGGGCCTGTAGGGTTGTGTAAGTGCCCGCAGCAGTCTGTAGGAGTCTGTGGGATTCTGTAAGGTTCTGGAGGGTTCTGCAGGGTTCTGTAGGGGCCCGTAGAGTTCCGTAGTGGCTGGTAACGTTCCCTAGGGCCCTGTACCGTTCCGTAACTGCCTGCAAGGGTCTTTAGGCTTCCGTAGGGGCTGGTAGGGTTCCATAAAGTTCCGTGGGTTCCTGCAGAGTTCTGCAAGTGCCCGCAAGGGCCTGTAGGGGCCCACAGTGTTTCTGTCAGGTTCCGTAGAGTTCCGTAGGGGCCATAGGTTTCCGTAGCGGCTGGTAGTATTCCGTAGGGGTCTGTAGGGTTCTGTAGGCACCTGCAGTGTTCTGTAGGAGCCCATAGGGTTTTAGTGAGGTTCCGTTGTGTTGCTAAGGGTCTTGTAGAGTGCTGTCAGGTCCTGGAGTATTCTGTAGGGTTCCAGAGGGGCACGTAGGGTTCCGTTGAAATCTGTAGGCTTCCCTAGGGGCCCGTGGAGTCCCGTACATTTCCGTAGGGGCTTGTAGGGTTGTGTAAGTGCCCGCAGGGGTTGGTAGGAGCTTGTAGGGTGCCATAAGTTTCCAGAGGGTTGTGTAGGGTTCCGTAGCGGCCTGTGGTGTTCCCTAGGGGCCTGTAGAGTCTCGTACGGTTCCGTAGGGGCCTGTAGTGTCCCCTAGGGGCCTGTAGAGTCTCGTACAGTTCCGTAGGGTCCTGTAGGTTTCCATAAGCGCCCGCAGAAGTCTGAAGGGGCCCGTACTGGTCTGTAAGGATCCATAGGGCTCCGTAGAGCTTCGTAGGTTCCCTAGAAGCCTGTAGAGTACCGCAGGAGCCAGTAGTGTTCTGTAGGGGCCCGTAGGGTTCCTTCCGTAGGGGCTGGCAGTGTTCCGTAGGGTCCTCTAGGGTTGAATAAGTGCCCGCAGGAGTCTGTAGGAATCCGTGGGATTCTGTAAGGTTCTGGAGGGTTCTGCAGGGTTCTGTAGGGGCCCGTAGAGTTCCGTAGTGGCTGGTAACGTTCCGTAGGGCCCTGTACCGTTCCGTAACTGCCTGCAAGGGTCTTTAGGCTTCCGTAGGGGCTGGTAGGGTTCCATAAAGTTCCGTGGGTTCCTGCAGAGTTCTGCAAGTGCCCGCAAGGGCCTGTAGGGGCGCACAGTGTTTCTGTCAGGTTCCGTAGAGTTCCGTAGGGGCCATAGGTTTCCGTAGCGGCTGGTAGTATTCCGTAGGGGTCTGTAGGGTTCTGTAGGCACCTGCAGTGTTCTGTAGGAGCCCATAGGGTTTTAGTGAGGTTCCGTTGTGTTGCTAAGGGTCTTGTAGAGTGCTGTCGGGTCCTGGAGTATTCTGTAGGGTTCCAGAGGGGCTCGTAGGGTTCCGTTGAAATCTGTAGGCTTCCCTAGGGGCCCGTGGAGTCCCGTAGATTTCCGTAGGGGCCTGTAGGGTTGTGTAAGTGCCCGCAGGGGTTGGTAGGAGCTTGTAGGGTGCCATAAGTTTCCAGAGGGTTGTGTAGGGTTCCGTAGGGGCCTGTGGTGTTCCCTAGGGGCCTGTAGAGTCTCGTACGGTTCCGTAGGGGCCTGTAGTGTTCCCTAGGGGCCTCTAGAGTCTCGTACAGTTCCGTAGGGTCCTGTAGGTTTCCATAAGCGCCCGCAGAAGTCTGAAGGGGCCCGTACTGGTCCGTAAGGATCCATAGGGCTCCGTAGAGCTTCGTAGGTTCCCTAGAAGCCTGTAGAGTACCGCAGGAGCCAGTAGTGTTCTGTAGGGGCCCGTAGGGTTCCTTCCGTAGGGGCTGGCAGTGTTCCGTAGGGTCCTCTAGGGTTGAGTAAGTGCCCGCAGGAGTCTGTAGGAATCCGTGGGATTCTGTAAGGTTCTGGAGGGTTCTGCAGGGTTCTGTAGGGGCCCGTAGAGTTCCGTAGTGGCTGGTAAAGTTCCGTAGGGCCCTGTACCGTTCCGTAACTGCCTGCAAGGGTCTTTAGGCTTCCGTAGGGGCTGGTAGGGTTCCATAAAGTTCCGTGGGTTCCTGCAGAGTTCTGCAAGTGCCCGCAAGGGCCTGTAGGGGCCCACAGTGTTTCTGTCAGGTTCCGTAGAGTTCCGTAGGGGCCATAGGTTTCCGTAGCGGCTGGTAGTATTCCGTAGGGGTCTGTAGGGTTCTGTAGGCACCTGCAGTGTTCTGTAGGAGCCCATAGGGTTTTAGTGAGGTTCCGTTGTGTTGCTAAGGGTCTTGTAGAGTGCTGTCGGGTCCTGGAGTATTCTGTAGGGTTCCAGAGGGGCTCGTAGGGTTCCGTTGAAATCTGTAGGCTTCCCTAGGGGCCCGTGGAGTCCCGTAGATTTCCGTAGGGGCCTGTAGGGTTGTGTAAGTGCCCGCAGGGGTTGGTAGGAGCTTGTAGGGTGCCATAAGTTTCCAGAGGGTTGTGTAGGGTTCCGTAGGGGCCTGTGGTGTTCCCTAGGGGCCTCTAGAGTCTCGTACAGTTCCGTAGGGTCCTGTAGGTTTCCATAAGCGCCCGCAGAGGTCTGAAGGGGCCCGTACTGTTCCGTAAGGATCCATAGGGCTCCGTAGAGCTTCGTAGGTTCCCTAGAGGCCTGTAGAGTACCGCAGGAGCCAGTAGTGTTCTGTAGGGGCCCGTAGGGTTCCTTCCGTAGGGGCTGGCAGTGTTCCGTAGGGGCCTGTAGGGTTGTGTAAGTGCCCGCAGCAGTCTGTAGGAGTCTGTGGGATTCTGTAAGGTTCTGGAGGGTTCTGCAGGGTTCCGTAGGGGCCCGTAGAGTTCCGTAGTGGGTGGTAAAGTTCCGTAGGGCCCTGTGGGGTTCTGTATGGACCTGTAGGGTTCTGTAGGGGCCTGCAGGCTTCTGTAAGTGCCCGCAGGTGTCTGTAGGGTTTTGTAGGGGTCTGTAGGGTTCTGTAGGAGCCCATAGGGTTTTAGTGAGGTTCTGTTGTGTTGCTAAGGGTCTTGTAGAGTGCTGTCGGGTCCTGGAGTATTCTGTAGGGTTCCAGAGGGGCTGGTAGGGTTCCGTTGAAATCTGTAGGCTTCCCTAGGGGCCCGTGGAGTCCCGTAGATTTCCGTAGGGGCCTGTAGGGTTGTGTAAGTGCCCGCAGGGTTTGGTAGGAGCTTGTAGGGTGCCATAAGTTTCCAGAGGGTAGTGTAGGGTTCCGTAGGGGCCTGTAGTGTTCCCTAGGGGCCTGTAGAGTCTCGTACGGTTCCGTAGGGGCCTGTGGTTTTCCCTAAGAGCCTGTAGAGTCTCGTACGGTTCCGTAGGGGCCTGTAGTGTTCCCTAGGGGCCTCTGGAGTCTCATACAGTTCCGTAGGGTCCTGTACGTTTCCATAAGCGTCCGCAGAGGTCTGAAGGGGCCCGTACTGTTCCGTAAGGATCCATAGGGTTCTGTAGAGCTTCGTAGGTTCCCTAGAGGCCTGTAGAGTACCGCAGGAGCCAGTAGTGTTCTGTAGGGGCCCGTAAGGTTCCTTCCGTAGGGGCTGGCAGTGTTCCGTAGGGTCCTCTAGGGTTGTGTAAGTGCCCGCAGCAGTCTGTAGGAGTCTGTGGGATTCTGTAAGGTTCTGGAGGGTTCTGCAGGGTTCTGTAGGGGCCCGTAGAGTTCCGTAGTGGCTGGTAAAGTTCCGTAGGGCCCTGTACCGTTCCGTAACTGCCTGCAAGGGTCTTTAGGCTTCCGTAGGGGCTGGTAGGGTTCCATAAAGTTCCGTGGGTTCCTGCAGAGTTCTGCAAGTGCCCGCAAGGGCCTGTAGGGCCCCACAGTGTTTCTGTCAGGTTCCGTAGAGTTCCATAGCGGCCATAGGTTTCCGTAGCGGCTGGTAGTATTCCGTAGGGGTCTGTAGGGTTCCGTAGGCGCCTGCAGTGTTCTGACGGAGCCCATAGGGTTTTAGTGAGGTTCCGTTGTGTTGCTAAGGGTCTTGTAGAGTGCTGTCGGGTCCTGGAGTATTCTGTAGGGTTCCAGAGGGGCTCGTAGGGTTCCGTTGAAATCTGTAGGCTTCCCTAGGGGCCCGTGGAGTCCCGTAGATTTCCGTAGGGGCCTGTAGGGTTGTGTAAGTGCCCGCAGGGGTTGGTAGGAGCTTGTAGGGTGCCATAAGTTTCCAGAGGGTTGTGTAGGGTTCCGTAGCGGCCTGTGGTGTTCCCTAGGGGCCTGTAGAGTCTCGTACAGTTCCGTAGGGTCCTGTAGGTTTCCATAAGCGCCCGCAGAAATCTGAAGGGGCCCGTACTGGTCCGTAAGGATCCATAGGGCTCCGTAGAGCTTCGTAGGTTCCCTAGAAGCCTGTAGAGTACCGCAGGAGCCAGTAGTGTTCTGTAGGGGCCCGTAGGGTTCCTTCCGTAGGGGCTGGCAGTGTTCCGTAGGGTCCTCTAGGGTTGAGTAAGTGCCCGCAGGAGTCTGTAGGAATCCGTGGGATTCTGTAAGGTTCTGGAGGGTTCTGCAGGGTTCCCTAGGGGCCCGTAGAGTTCCGTAGTGGCTGGTAACGTTCCCTAGGGCCCTGTACCGTTCCGTAACTGCCTGCAAGGGTCTTTAGGCTTCCGTAGGGGCTGGTAGGGTTCCATAAAGGTCCGTGGGTTCCTGCAGAGTTCTGCAAGTGCCCGCAAGGGCCTGTAGGGGCCCACAGTGTTTCTGTCAGGTTCCGTAGAGTTCCATAGGGGCCATAGGTTTCCGTAGCGGCTGGTAGTATTCCGTAGGGGTCTGTAGGGTTCCGTAGGCACCTGCAGTGTTCTGTAGGAGCCCATAGGGTTTTAGTGAGGTTCCGTTGTGTTGCTAAGGGTCTTGTAGAGTGCTGTCGGGTCCTGGAGTATTCTGTAGGGTTCCAGAGGGGCTCGTAGGGTTCCGTTGAAATCTGTAGGCTTCCCTAGGGGCCCGTGGAGTCCCGTACATTTCCATAGGGGCCTGTAGGGTTGTGTAAGTGCCCGCAGGGGTTGGTAGGAGCTTGTAGGGTGCCATAAGTTTCCAGAGGGTTGTGTAGGGTTCCGTAGGGGCCTGTGGTGTTCCCTAGGGGCCTGTAGAGTCTCGTACGGTTCCGTAGGGGCCTGTAGTGTTCCCTAGAGGCCTGTAGAGTCTCGTACAGTTCCGTAGGGTCCTGTAGGTTTCCATAAGCGCCCGCAGAGGTCTGAAGGGGCCCGTACTGGTCCGTAAGGATCCATAGGGCTCCGTAGAGCTTCGTAGGTTCCCTAGAAGCCTGTAGAGTACCGCAGGAGCCAGTAGTGTTCTGTAGGGGCCCGTAGGGTTCCTTCCGTAGGGGCTGGCAGTGTTCCGTAGGGTCCTCTAGGGTTGAGTAAGTGCCCACAGGAGTCTGTAGGAATCCGTGTGTCGTGGTTTTGGCTGAATTTACCAAAACTGGACCGGCAGATGGCCCTTCCCCCCCCCCTCCCCCCCCCTAAAAGAGGAGAGAGGAGGAGAAAGAGATAAGGAGATTCAGAAGTTTAGAATGAACTAAACTACTTTAATGAAAAATTAATATTAAAATAAAAATAAAGAAGAAAATAATGAAATAGATACAATATATACAAAACCGTATCAAGTTCCCAGGATGACAGTCACATCACCGGCAGGCACTGGGGAGGTCCCAGACTGGACTCAGTGACGAATGGGAACTGGATTCCAGCTCTGGAGTCAGGAACACACGGATCGGGATCAAAGGCAGATGAACAGACAGAGTCCTCTCTGGACGTCGGCCATCGCAGGAAGGGGGTTGACCCTTTGATCCCTCAGCCTTTATACTGAGCATGGGGCAGATGGGATGGAATACCCCAGTTGGTCAGGTTTGGGTCACCTGTCCTGTCTGCTCCTCCCCACCGATGTGACCCCTCTACGTTTTTTCCGTTTCCGACCCTCTAAGGGGGCAAATAACGAAATTGGCTGACCTTGGTTGTTATAGCAATAAGTATAAGCAAGGGCCTCCCTGCACACCATCCCTTGGCATGGAGCACAAACATTGGGCTTATCATTCTGAGAACGAGCAGTTTTCTCCACAATATGCCGTTAATTTCAGAGAGTTAGAGGAGGCCTAGCTAGGATGTAAAGTTACAGAACAGAAAATTGGTTCGGTTTTACTTCAAACCGGGACATTCCACCCCTTATTCCATACCATTTGCATCATGCTTAGATTACAACTACTATCATCTATAAAATCTATACATACATACATATATAGATAGATATATGTAAATCACTCAGTTATAATTTATCTCTATATACAAAAGCTTAAGTCCATTTCACAGCAGATCAGGTTCTCAGGGTAGGAAAGACAGTGTGAAATTCATTGTGGTTCGTGCCCATGGGTAACATGTCCATCTCGGAGAAGTTTTACTAGACGCCACTTGATCAATCCAGCTAGGTTTAATCCTGAAAAACACTTATAGAACACTGTTAGTATTGTAAACAACTAACATCATACTCGGAATTAAGTATTCTCACCCAGGGTCAAATTCCCTTGAGGTACACATTGAACTTCTCCATTCTTCAGCATCACCCACCAAGTACATCCAGGTCCTTGAGCAAAAACAGTCCCACGAATGGGTTTGCCTTTGCCCGAGGCAGGAAAAACCCATACAGTTTTCCCTAGTATATTCCTTTCATGCACCACAGGGACTTTATCCCCTTCTACAATATGTAAAAGGTCTGATTGAGCAGGACCACCTCGATTGATGGATCCCCTGGTATTAACTAACCAAGTAGCTTGAGCTAAGTGCTTGTCCCAATTTTTAAAGGATCCACCACCCATCGCTTTTAGGGTAGTTTTTAACAATCCATTGTATCGTTCAATTTTTCCAGAAGCTGGTGCATGATAGGGAATATGATATATCCACTCAATACCATGTTCTTTTGCCCAGCTACTTGTAAGATTGTTTTTGAAATGAGTTCCATTGTCAGACTCAATTCTTTCTGGAGTACCATGTCGCCACAAGACTTGCTTTTCCAGGCCCAGGATGGTATTCCGGGCAGTGGCATGGGGCACGGCATAGGTTTCCAACCATCCGGTGCTTCCTTCCACCATTGTAAGCACGTAACGCTTACCCTGGCGGGTTTGAGGGAGTGTGATATAGTCGATTTGCCAAGCCTCCCCATACTTGTATTTCAACCACCGACCTCCATGCCACAAAGGTTTTAACCTTTTAGCTTGCTTGATTTCAGCGCATGTTTCACAGTCGTGGATAACCTGCGCAATAGCGTCCATGGTTAAATCCACCCCTCGGTCACGAGCCCATTTGTACGTTGCATCTCTTCCTTGATGACCTGAAGTGTCATGGGCCCATCGAGCTAAGAACAATTCACCTTTATGTTCCCAGTCTAAATCTGTCTGGAAAATCTTAGCTGCTCGGTCCACTTGCTGATTGTTTCGATG
This sequence comes from Numenius arquata, assembly GCF_964106895.1. Taxonomy (NCBI): domain Eukaryota; kingdom Metazoa; phylum Chordata; class Aves; order Charadriiformes; family Scolopacidae; genus Numenius; species Numenius arquata. The sequence goes on from NW_027415492.1 coordinate 179,425, forward strand.
TTCCTCAGTGGCTCGACTCATAGGTACGTGGGCATCTACATGGCGTACTTTCACGACTAGTTTCTCTAGCCGGTCAGCAATATCTTGCCATAATTCAGCAGCCCAAACGGGTTTACCCTTGCGCTGCCAGTTGCTCTGCTTCCATTGTGTTAACCATCCCCACAGAGCATTTGCCACCATCCATGAGTCAGTATAAAGATAGAGTATTGGCCACTTTTCTCGTTCAGCAATGTCTAGGGCCAGCTGGATAGCTTTTACCTCTGCAAATTGACTTGATTCACCTTCTCCTTCAGTAGCTTCTGCAACTCGTCGTGTAGGACTCCATACAGCAGCTTTCCATCTTCGATGCTTTCCTACAATACGACAAGATCCATCAGTGAACAAAACATACTGTTTCTCATTATCTGAGAGTTCATTATATGGTGGGGCTTCCTCAGCACGTGTTACCACCTCCTTTGGTGGCATTGTGAAATCTCCGCCTTCGGGCCAGTTTGTGATCACTTCTACAATTCCTGGACGATTTGGATTTCCTATTCGAGCTCGCTGTGTGATTAAGGCAATCCACTTACTCCAGGTAGCATCGGTGGCATGATGAGTAGAAGGAACTTTACCTTTGAACATCCAACCCAACACTGGCAATCGGGGCGCCAGGAGGAGCTGTACTTCAGTACCAATTACTTCTGAAGCAGCTCTAACTCCTTCATACGCTGCCAAGATTTCTTTCTCAGTTGGAGTATAGTTGGCCTCGGAGCCTTTGTAGCCTCGACTCCAAAATCCCAGGGGTCGACCTCGAGTCTCCCCTGGTCCTTTCTGCCATAGGCTCCAGGTAGGGCCATTATCTCCAGCTGCAGTATACAGCACATTTTTAATGTCCTGTCCTCTTCGGACTGGTCCAAGTGCTACTGCACGCACAATCTCCTGTTTAATTTGTTCAAAGGCTTGTCGTTGCTCAGGACCCCACACAAACTCATTTTTCTTTCGAGTCACTTCATAGAGAGGTTTCACAATCTGACTATAACCTGGAATATGCATTCTCCAGAATCCCACAACGCCTAAGAAGGCTTGTGTTTCCTTTTTGTTAGTAGGTGGGGACATAGCTGTTATTTTGTTAATCACCTCCATTGGGATCTGGCGACGACCATCTTGCCATTTAATTCCCAAGAATTGGATGTTTCGTGCAGGTCCCTTGACCTTACCTCTTTTCACAGCAAAACCTGCTTTCAGAAGAATCTCAATTACTTTCTTACCTTTCTTGAAAACTTCTTTTGCTGTATTACCCCATACAATGATGTCATCAATGTATTGCAGGTGTTCTGGAGCTCCACCCTTCTCCAGTGCAGTCTGGATCAGTCCATGGCAAATAGTAGGGCTGTGTTTCCATCCCTGGGGCAGTCGATTCCAGGTATACTGGACACCCCTCCAGGTGAAAGCAAACTGTGGCCTGCACTCTGCTGCTAAAGGAATAGAGAAAAAGGCATTAGCAATGTCAATTGTAGCATACCACTTGGCTGCCTTCGACTCTAGTTCATATTGCAGTTCTAGCATGTCTGGCACAGCAGCACTCAGTGGTGGTGTGACTTCATTCAGGCCACGATAGTCTACTGTTAGACGCCAGTCACCATCAGACTTGCGCACTGGCCATATCGGGCTGTTAAAGGGTGAGCGAGTCTTGCTGATTACTCCTTGAGTCTCCAGCCGACGAATCAGGTTCTGAATGGGAATCAAAGAATCTCGGTTAGTGCGATACTGTCGTCGATGCACTGTGGAAGTAGCAAGTGGTACCTGCTGTTCTTCAACCTTCAGCAATCCTACCACAGAAGGGTCATCTGAAAGGCCAGGTAAGGTAGACAGTTGTGTAACACCCTCAGTCTCTACAGCTGCTATACCAAAAGCCCACCGATACCCTTTCGGGTCTTTGAAATACCCTCTCTTGAGGTAGTCTATGCCAAGGATGCACGGAGCATCTGGGCCAGTCACAATAGGATGCTTTTCCCATTTATTCTTATTCAAGCTCACTTCAGCCTCCAGTACAGTCAGTTCTTGAGATCCTCCTGTCACTCCTGCAATAGTGACTGATTCTGTCCCTTTATGATTCGATGGCATTAGGGTACACTGTGCACCAGTGTCCACCAGGGCTCTATACTTTCGTGGCTCTAATGTGCCAGGCCATCGAATCCACACAGTCCAATAAACTCGGTTATCCCTCTCCTCCTCCTGGCTGGAGGCAGGGCAACCCTAATGCTGAGGACAGCATCTCCAATTGCAAGGTGAGTTCCTGTCTGGGCAGGGGCAGTGCATATTCTGAACTGGAGCAGCCATATTCATGTAACCATCCTTTCTTCTGTTTGCTTTACCTTGCAACTCAAGCACTCGTGCCTGCAGGGCTGAAGTAGGTTTTTTATCCCACCTGCTCATGTCCTCTCCATTATTGCAGAGGCAAAGCCACAGGAAACCTCGGAACGAGTCCTGTTTCCCTTTGGTTGGTCTCATAGGAGGGCGTTTTTTCTTAATGGCTGCAACTCTGGTCTTAACTGCAGCTTGGGTCTGAGCAGGCACCTCAGTCTGAGCTGCAACTTGGATCTGAGCAGGAACTTGAGCCTGAGCTGCAACTTGAGCCTGAGCTGGAGAAGAGTAAGATTCTCTCCCAATCTCAGCAAGTTTTTCAAGCAGTTTGTGAAAAATTGTGTCGTTTTGCTCAACTATTGCCTTGGTCATTTTCTCTATTGTCTCATTCTGTGTCTTAGCTATATTCTCCATTGTTTCAGCTTGTGTCTTATTCTGTTCAGCCATCTTCTCAGTTTGTTCAGCCACTTTCTTAGTCAGGTTTTCTATTGCTGCAACACCGATGGGACGAGAGAGACTATCTTCATACTGTCGCACCCTATCAGCGACCTCATTTACAGTTGGTGTATCAGTATCAGATGCTCCCCAGACCATTGTTGACAAAGTGTGGGAATACACTGACGGTGCACTCTGCACAAACTTTTTCAACAAAGGTCGTTGACATGGCATTTCATCAGGATTTATAGTCACTTGCCAATCACCATAAATCACTTCTCGAATAGCCAGTTCTCTCAGGTATTTAATACCTTTCTCCATGCTGGTCCATTGCCTTGGACGGCTTTGGATATCATCCTTAAAGGGATATCTGCTCTTTACAGCTGATAACAGTCGCCTCCAGAGACTGAGAACCTCTGCCTTATTCCCAATCGCTTTATCAATACCTCCCTCTTTGGCCAGATTTCCCAGCTGGCTGGCTTCTCTACCATCTAAGTCTATGGAATTAGCTCCACTGTCCCAGCATCGGAGCAACCAAGAGAGAAGTGGCTCCCCATCATGACGAGTAAAATCCTTCCTCAGATTTCGCAAATCCTTTAAGGACAAAGAGTTAATAATTACATCTACATCTGAGGCATCATCCTGTATCGAGGCTGGCTGAGAAGGACCCTCTCCCCTATCTACCTGAGAAGGGGCTGCCCAACTGGTTGACTGTGTTGTAAGAGGGGGTTTTCCTTTATCTACACCAGATGGACCCTGTCCTGCATCTTCATCAGAGGAACCCTCTCCCGAGCTCTCTAGCTTGGGCATGTCCTTGTCGTAAGGAGCAGGGGACCGAGCCGACCTCTTTTTCTGCTTCCTGGTCACCGGAGCAACTTGTGCCGGTTCTGCTGGCGCTGGGGGAGCGGCAGTGCTCGGGTTGGGAGCTGGAGCAGTGGCAGCGCTGGCTGTCGGGGCCGGAGCGGCCGGTGCAGCTGCGGGCGTAGGAGGGGCTGGCGACGGAGATGCGGGGGGTGCGGGCGGCGGAGCCACTTTTACCGCCGGCTGCGGAGTGACCGGGGCCGGGACGGGCTGGGGCGCGGCTTGTGCCGGGGCCGGAGCCGGAGCCGGTGGGGGGGCGACCGCTGCCGCTGGGGCCGGTGTCGGCGGGGCCAGGGGCGTGGCTTTCGCCGGGGCCGGAGCCTTGGCTTGTGCCGGTGGCTGTGGGGGAGCAGCCGATGCCGTTGGCACCGGTGTCGGCGTGGCCTTGGCCGGTGCCGCTGGCTTGGCTTGGGCCGGGGCCGGGGCTGGGGCTGGTTCTGTTTGTGTCTGAGCAGCAATAGTGCATGTCACACAACGCTCACTTCTGCACTGACATTTCATAGCAAGTACTGCCTGCATTACATTCAGTGAAATCGACACCACTATTACAATTAAGTGACCGTAACAATAATCACAATCATTCTCCAAAGAGCCCACAGGTTTTTCATCCCCTAATTCCGTTGGTATCACTTTGGGATAATCACTAAGAGGCAAGGTAAACTTTCCCCAGCGAAAATCGAAAGTGTGATTAGCAACAGAATCCATCACATGATGCCCAAGATATGCAGGTACCATAGCAATCCAACTGACCACATTATACATCTGGAGGCACATCCACACGAATACAGCACGCTTGACCCACCGCATCCAAACACAAAAAACAAATAAACCTTTCAATATATTCGGCCAGTTTAACACCACTGTGTCAATGAACTTCATACAAAGCTCTCTAAAAATACCATATACAATATTCTGTAGGTACAACATGGTGAAAGCTATCGGTTCTCCCTGAGCAAACTGGAATTCAAACTATTCAGGCAATCTTATCAAACCACAGTCGTCGTGCCCCACGTTGGGCGCCAATAAATCTGTCGTGGTTTTGGCTGAATTTACCAAAACCGGACCGGCAGATGGCCCTTCCCCCCCCCCTCCCCCCCCCTAAAAGAGGAGAGAGGAGGAGAAAGAGATAAGGAGATTCAGAAGTTTAGAATGAACTAAACTACTTTAATGAAAAATTAATATTAAAATAAAAATAAAGAAGAAAATAATGAAATAGATACAATATATACAAAACCGTATCAAGTTCCCAGGATGACAGTCACATCACCGGCAGGCACTGGGGAGGTCCCAGACTGGACTCAGTGACGAATGGGAACTGGATTCCAGCTCTGGAGTCAGGAACACACGGATCGGGATCAAAGGCAGATGAACAGACAGAGTCCTCTCTGGACGTCGGCCATCGCAGGAAGGGGGTTGACCCTTTGATCCCTCAGCCTTTATACTGAGCATGGGGCAGATGGGATGGAATACCCCAGTTGGTCAGGTTTGGGTCACCTGTCCTGTCCGCTCCTCCCCACCGATGTGACCCCTCTACGTTTTTTCCGTTTCCGACCCTCTAAGGGGGCAAATAACGAAATTGGCTGACCTTGGTTGTTATAGCAATAAGTATAAGCAAGGGCCTCCCTGCACACCATCCCTTGGCATGGAGCACAAACATTGGGCTTATCATTCTGAGAACGAGCAGTTTTCTCCACAATATGCCGTTAATTTCAGAGAGTTAGAGGAGGCCTAGCTAGGATGTAAAGTTACAGAACAGAAAATTGGTTCGGTTTTACTTCAAACCGGGACACCGTGGGATTCTGTAAGGTTCTGGAGGGTTCTGCAGGGTTCTGTAGGGGCCCGTAGAGTTCCGTAGTGGCTGGTAACGTTCCCTAGGGCCCTGTACCGTTCCGTAACTGCCTGCAAGGGTCTTTAGGCTTCCGTAGGGGCTGGTAGGGTTCCATAAAGTTCCGTGGGTTCCTGCAGAGTTCTGCAAGTGCCCGCAAGGGCCTGTAGGGGCCCACAGTGTTTCTGTCAGGTTCCGTAGAGTTCCGTAGGGGCCATAGGTTTCCATAGCGGCTGGTAGTATTCCGTAGGGGTCTGTAGGGTTCTGTAGGCACCTGCAGTGTTCTGTAGGAGCCCATAGGGTTTTAGTGAGGTTCCGTTGTGTTGCTAAGGGTCTTGTAGAGTGCTGTCGGGTCCTGGAGTATTCTGTAGGGTTCCAGAGGGGCTGGTAGGGTTCCGTTGAAATCTGTAGGCTTCCCTAGGGGCCCGTGGAGTCCCGTAGATTTCCGTAGGGGCCTGTAGGGTTGTGTAAGTGCCCGCAGGGGTTGGTAGGAGCTTGTAGGGTGCCATAAGTTTCCAGAGGGTTGTGTAGGGTTCCGTAGGGGCCTGTGGTGTTCCCTAGGGGCCTCTAGAGTCTCGTACAGTTCCGTAGGGTCCTGTAGGTTTCCATAAGCGCCCGCAGAGGTCTGAAGGGGCCCGTACTGTTCCGTAAGGATCCATAGGGCTCCGTAGAGCTTCGTAGGTTCCCTAGAGGCCTGTAGAGTACCGCAGGAGCCAGTAGTGTTCTGTAGGGGCCCGTAAGGTTCCTTCCGTAGGGGCTGGCAGTGTTCCGTAGGGGCCTCTAGGGTTGTGTAAGTGCCCGCAGCAGTCTGTAGGAGTCTGTGGGATTCTGTAAGGTTCTGGAGGGTTCTGCAGGGTTCCGTAGGGGCCCGTAGAGTTCCGTAGTGGCTGGTAAATTTCCGTAGGGCCCTGTGGGGTTCTGTATGGACCTGTAGGGTTCTGTAGGGGCCTGCAGGCTTCTGTAAGTGCCCACAGGTGTCTGTAGGGTTCTGTAGGGGTCTGTAGGGTTCCGTAGGCACCTGCAGTGTTCTGGAGGAGCCCATAGGGTTTTAGTGAGGTTCCGTTGTGTTGCTAAGGGTCTTGTAGAGTGCTGTCGGGTCCTGGAGTATTCTGTAGGGTTCCAGAGGGGCTCGTAGGGTTCCGTTGAAATCTGTAGGCTTCCCTAGGGGCCCGTGGAGTCCCGTAGATTTCCATACGGGCCTGTAGGGTTGTGTAAGTGCCCGCAGGGGTTGGTAGGAGCTTGTAGGTTTCCATAAGTTTCCAGAGGGAAGTGTAGGGTTCCGTAGGGGCCGGTGGTGTTCCCTAGGGGCCTGTAGAGTCTCGTACGGTTCCGTAGGGGCCTGTGGTGTTCCCTAGGGGCCTGTAGAGTCTCGTACGGTTCCGTAGGGGCCTGTGGTGTTCCCTAGGGGCCTGTAGAGTCTCGTACAGTTCCGTAGGGTCCTGTAGGTTTCCATAAGCGCCCGCAGAGGTCTGAAAGGGCCCGTACTGTTCCATAAGGATCCATAGGGCTCTGTAGAGCTTCGTATGTGCCCTAGAAGCCTGTAGAGTACCGCAGGAGCCAGTAGTGTTCTGTAGGGGCCCGTAGGGTTCCTTCCATAGGGGCTGGCAGTTTTCCGTAGGGGTCTGTAGGGTTGTGTAAGTGCCCGCAGCAGTCTGTAAAAGTCTGTGGGATTCTGTAAGGTTCTGGAGGGTTCTGCAGGGTTCTGTAGGGGCCCGTAGAGTTCCGTAGTGGCGGGTAAAGTTCCGTAGGGCCCTGTGGGGTTCTGTATGGACCTGTAGGGTTCTGTAGGGGCTGCAGGGTTCTGTAAGTGCCCGCAGGTGTCTGTAGGGTTCCGTAGGGGTCTGTAGGGTCCCGTAGGCGCCTGCAGTGTTCTGTAGGAGCCCATAGGGTTTTAGTGAGGTTCCTGCAGAGTTCTGCAAGTGCCCGCAAGGGCCTGTAGGGGCCCACAGTGTTTCTGTCATGTTCCGTAGAGTTCCGCAGGGGCCATAGGTTTCCGTAGCGGCTGGTAGTATTCCGTAGGGGTCTGTAGGGTTCCGTAGGCACCTGCAGTGTTCTGGAGGAGCCCATAGGGTTTTAGTGAGGTTCCGTTGTGTTGCTAAGGGTCTTGTAGAGTGCTGTCGGGTCCTGGAGTATTCTGTAGGGTTCCAGAGGGGCTCGTAGGGTTCCGTCAAAATCTGTAGGCTTCCCTAGGGGCCCGTGGAGTCCCGTAGATTTCTGTAGGGGCCTGTAGGGTTGTGTAAGTGCCCGCAGGGGTTGGTAGGAGCTTGTAGGGTTCCATAAGTTTCCAGAGGGTAGTGTAGGGTTCCGTAGGGGCCAGTGGTGTTCCCTAGGGGCCTGTAGAGTCTCGTACGGTTCCGTAGGGGCCTGTGGTGTTCCCTAAGGGCCTGTAGAGTCTCGTACGGTTCCGTAGGGGCCTGTAGTGTTCCCTAGGGGCCTCTAGAGTCTCGTACAGTTCCGTAGGGTCCTGTAGGTTTCCATAAGCGCCCGCAGAGGTCTGAAGGGGCCCGTACTGTTCCGTAAGGATCCATAGGGTTCCGTAGAGCTTCGTAGGTTCCCTAGAGGCCTGTAGAGTACCGCAGGAGCCAGTAGTGTTCTGTAGGGGCCCGTAGGGTTCCTTCCGTAGGGGCTGGCAGTGTTCCGTAGGGTCCTCTAGGGTTGAGTAAGTGCCCGCAGGAGTCTGTAGGAATCCGTGGGATTCTGTAAGGTTCTGGAGGGTTCTGCAGGGTTCTGTAGGGGCCCGTAGAGTTCCGTAGTGGCTGGTAACGTTCCCTAGGGCCCTGTACCGTTCCGTAACTGCCTGCAAGGGTCTTTAGGCTTCCGTAGGGGCTGGTAGGGTTCCATAAAGTTCCGTGGGTTCCTGCAGAGTTCTGCAAGTGCCCGCAAGGGCCTGTAGGGGCCCACAGTGTTTCTGTCAGGTTCCGTAGAGTTCCGTAGGGGCCATAGGTTTCCGTAGCGGCTGGTAGTATTCCGTAGGGGTCTGTAGGGTTCCGTAGGCACCTGCAGTGTTCTGTAGGAGCCCATAGGGTTTTAGTGAGGTTCCGTTGTGTTGCTAAGGGTCTTGTAGAGTGCTGTCGGGTCCTGGAGTATTCTGTAGGGTTCCAGAGGGGCTCGTAGGGTTCCGTTGAAATCTGTAGGCTTCCCTAGGGGCCCGTGGAGTCCCGTAGATTTCCGTAGGGGACTGTAGGGTTGTGTAAGTGCCCGCAGGGGTTGGTAGGAGCTTGTAGGGTTCCATAAGTTTCCAGAGGGAAGTGTAGGGTTCCGTAGGGGCCGGTGGTGTTCCCTAGGGGCCTGTAGAGTCTCGTACGGTTCCGTAGGGGCCTGTGGTGTTCCCTAGGGGCCTGTAGAGTCTCGTACGGTTCCGTAGGGGCCTGTGGTGTTCCCTAGGGGCCTGTAGAGTCTCGTACAGTTCCGTAGGGTCCTGTAGGTTTCCATAAGCGCCCGCAGAGGTCTGAAAGGGCCCGTACTGTTCCATAAGGATCCGTAGGGCTCCGTAGAGCTTCGTATGTGCCCTAGAAGCCTGTAGAGTACCGCAGGAGCCAGTAGTGTTCTGTAGGGGCCCGTAGGGTTCCTTCCATAGGGGCTGGCAGTTTTCCGTAGGGGTCTGTAGGGTTGTGTAAGTGCCCGCAGCAGTCTGTAAAAGTCTGTGGGATTCTGTAAGGTTCTGGAGGGTTCTGCAGGGTTCTGTAGGGGCCCGTAGAGTTCCGTAGTGGCTGGTAAAGTTCCGTAGGGCCCTGTGGGGTTCTGTATGGACCTGTAGGGTTCTGTAGGGGCTGCAGGGTTCTGTATGTGCCCGCAGGTGTCTGTAGGGTTCCGTAGGGGTCTGTAGGGTCCCGTAGGCGCCTGCAGTGTTCTGTAGGAGCCCATAGGGTTTTAGTGAGGTTCCTGCAGAGTTCTGCAAGTGCCCGCAAGGGCCTGTAGGGGCCCACAGTGTTTCTGTCATGTTCCGTAGAGTTCCGCAGGGGCCATAGGTTTCCGTAGCGGCTGGTAGTATTCCGTAGGGGTCTGTAGGGTTCCGTAGGCACCTGCAGTGTTCTGGAGGAGCCCATAGGGTTTTAGTGAGGTTCCGTTGTGTTGCTAAGGGTCTTGTAGAGTGCTGTCGGGTCCTGGAGTATTCTGTAGGGTTCCAGAGGGGCTCGTAGGGTTCCGTCGAAATCTGTAGGCTTCCCTAGGGGCCCGTGGAGTCCCGTAGATTTCTGTAGGGGCCTGTAGGGTTGTGTAAGTGCCCGCAGGGGTTGGTAGGAGCTTGTAGGGTTCCATAAGTTTCCAGAGGGTTGTGTAGGGTTCCGTAGGGGCCGGTGGTGTTCCCTAGGGGCCTGTAGAGTCTCGTACGGTTCCGTAGGGGCCTGTGGTGTTCCCTAAGGGCCTGTAGAGTCTCGTACGGTTCCGTAGGGGCCTGTAGTGTTCCCTAGGGGCCTCTAGAGTCTCGTACAGTTCCGTAGGGTCCTGTAGGTTTCCATAAGCGCCCGCAGAGGTCTGAAGGGGCCCGTACTGTTCCGTAAGGATCCATAGGGTTCCGTAGAGCTTCGTAGGTTCCCTAGAGGCCTGTAGAGTACCGCAGTAGCCAGTAGTGTTCTGTAGGGGCCCGTAGGGTTCCTTCCGTAGGGGCTGGCAGTGTTCCGTAGGGTCCTCTAGGGTTGAGTAAGTGCCCGCAGGAGTCTGTAGGAATCCGTGGGATTCTGTAAGGTTCTGGAGGGTTCTGCAGGGTTCTGTAGGGGCCCGTAGAGTTCCGTAGTGGCTGGTAACGTTCCCTAGGGCCCTGTACCGTTCCGTAACTGCCTGCAAGGGTCTTTAGGCTTCCGTAGGGGCTGGTAGGGTTCCATAAAGTTCCGTGGGTTCCTGCAGAGTTCTGCAAGTGCCCGCAAGGGCCTGTAGGGGCCCACAGTGTTTCTGTCAGGTTCCGTAGAGTTCCGTAGGGGCCATAGGTTTCCGTAGCGGCTGGTAGTATTCCGTAGGGGTCTGTAGGGTTCTGTAGGCACCTGCAGTGTTCTGTAGGAGCCCATAGGGTTTTAGTGAGGTTCCGTTGTGTTGCTAAGGGTCTTGTAGAGTGCTGTCGGGTCCTGGAGTATTCTGTAGGGTTCCAGAGGGGCTCGTAGGGTTCCGTTGAAATCTGTAGGCTTCCCTAGGGGCCCGTGGAGTCCCGTAGATTTCCATACGGGCCTGTAGGGTTGTGTAAGTGCCCGCAGGGGTTGGTAGGAGCTTGTAGGGTGCCATAAGTTTCCCGAGGGTTGTGTAGGGTTCCGTAGGGGCCTGTGGTGTTCCCTAGGGGCCTGTAGAGTCTCGTACGGTTCTGTAGGGGCCTGTGGTGTTCCCTAGGGGCCTGTAGAGTCTCGTACAGTTCCGTAGGGTCCTGTAGGTTTCCATAAGCGCCCGCAGAGGTCTGAAAGGGCCCGTACTGTTCCATAAGGATCCATAGGGCTCCGTAGAGCTTCGTATGTGCCCTAGAAGCCTGTAGAGTACCGCAGGAGCCAGTAGTGTTCTGTAGGGGCCCGTAGGGTTCCTTCCATAGGGGCTGGCAGTTTTCCGTAGGGGTCTGTAGGGTTGTGTAAGTGCCCGCAGCAGTCTGTAAAAGTCTGTGGGATTCAGTAAGGTTCTGGAGGGTTCTGCAGGGTTCTGTAGGGGCCCGTAGAGTTCCGTAGTGGCTGGTAAAGTTCCGTAGGGCCCTGTGGGGTTCTGTATGGACCTGTAGGGTTCTGTAGGGGCTGCAGGGTTCTGTAAGTGCCCGCAGGTGTCTGTAGGGTTCCGTAGGGGTCTGTAGGGTCCCGTAGGCGCCTGCAGTGTTCTGTAGGAGCCCATAGGGTTTTAGTGAGGTTCCTGCAGAGTTCTGCAAGTGCTCGCAAGGGCCTGTAGGGGCCCACAGTGTTTCTGTCATGTTCCGTAGAGTTCCGTAGGGGCCATAGGTTTCCGTAGCGGCTGGTAGTATTCCGTAGGGGTCTGTAGGTTTCCGTAGGCACCTGCAGTGTTCTGGAGGAGCCCATAGGGTTTTAGTGAGGTTCCGTTGTGTTGCTAAGGGTCTTGTAGAGTGCTGTCGGGTCCTGGAGTATTCTGTAGGGTTCCAGAGGGGCTCGTAGGGTTCCGTTGAAATCTGTAGGCTTCCCTAGGGGCCCGTGGAGTCCCGTAGATTTCCGTAGGGGCCTGTAGGGTTGTGTAAGTGCCCGCAGGGGTTGGTAGGAGCTTGTAGGGTGCCATAAGTTTCCAGAGGGAAGTGTAGGGTTCCGTAGGGGCCGGTGGTGTTCCCTAGGGGCCTGTAGAGTCTCGTACGGTTCCGTAGGGGCCTGTGGTGTTCCCTAGGGGCCTGTAGAGTCTCGTACAGTTCCGTAGGGTCCTGTAGGTTTCCATAAGCGCCCGCAGAGGTCTGAAAGGGCCCGTACTGTTCCATAAGGATCCATAGGGCTCCGTAGAGCTTCGTATGTGCCCTAGAAGCCTGTAGAGTACCGCAGGAGCCAGTAGTGTTCTGTAGGGGCCCGTAAGGTTCCTTCCGTAGGGGCTGGCAGTGTTCCGTAGGGGCCTGTAGGGTTGTGTAAGTGCCCGCAGGGGTTGGTAGGAGGTTGTAGGGTGCCATAAGTTTCCAGAGGGTTGTGTAGGGTTCCGTAGGGGCCTGTGGTGTTCCCTAGGGGCCTGTAGAGTCTCGTACGGTTCTGTAGGGGCCTGTGGTGTTCCCTAGGGGCCTGTAGAGTCTCGTACGGTTCCGTAGGGGCCTGTGGTGTTCCCTAGCGGCCTCTAGAGTCAGTTCCGTAGAGTCCTGTAGGTTTCCATAAGCGCCCGCAGAGGTCTGAAGGGGCCCGTACTGTTCCGTAAGCATCCATAGGGTTCCGTAGAGCTTCGTAGGTTCCCTAGAGGCCTGTAGAGTACCGCAGGAGCCAGTAGTGTTCTGTAGGGGCCCGTAAGGTTCCTTCCGTAGGGGCTGGCAGTGTTCCGTAGGGTCCTCTAGGGTTGTGTAAGTGCCCGCAGCAGTCTGTAGGAGTCTGTGGGATTCTGTAAGGTTCTGGAGGGTTCTGCAGGGTTCTGTAGGGGCCCGTAGAGTTCCGTAGTGGCTGGTAAATTTCCGTAGGGCCCTGTGGGGTTCTGTATGGACCTGTAGGGTTCTGTAGGGGCCTGCAGGCTTCTGTAAGTGCCCGCAGGTGTCTGTAGGGTTCCGTAGGGGTCTGTAGGGTTCCGTAGGCACCTGCAGTGTTCTGTAGGAGCCCATAGGGTTTTAGTGAGGTTCCGTTGTGTTGCTAAGGGTCTTGTAGAGTGCTGTCGGGTCCTGGAGTATTCTGTAGGGTTCCAGAGGGGCTGGTAGGGTTCCGTTGAAATCTGTAGGCTTCCCTAGGGGCCCGTGGAGTCCCGTAGATTTCCGTAGGGGCCTGTAGGGTTGTGTAAGTGCCCGCAGGGGTTGGTAGGAGCTTGTAGGGTGCCATAAGTTTCCAGAGGGTTGTGTAGGGTTCCGTAGGGGCCTGTGGTGTTCCCTAGGGGCCTGTAGAGTCTCGTACGGTTCTGTAGGGGCCTGTGGTGTTCCCTAGGGGCCTGTAGAGTCTCGTACGGTTCCGTAGGGGCCTGTGGTGTTCCCTAGCGGCCTCTAGAGTCTCGTACAGTTCCGTAGGGTCCTGTAGGTTTCCATAAGCGCCCGCAGAGGTCTGAAGGGGCCCGTACTGTTCCATAAGGATCCATAGGGTTCCGTAGAGCTTCGTAGGTTCCCTAGAGGCCTGTAGAGTACCGCAGGAGCCAGTAGTGTTCTGTAGGGGCCCGTAAGGTTCCTTCCGTAGGGTCTGGCAGTGTTCCGTAGGGTCCTCTAGGGTTGTGTAAGTGCCCGCAGCAGTCTGTAGGAGTCTGTGGGATTCTGTAAGGTTCTGGAGGGTTCTGCAGGGTTCTGTAGGGGCCCGTAGAGTTCCGTAGTGGCTGGTAAAGTTCCGTAGGGCCCTGTGGGGTTCTGTATGGACCTGTAGGGTTCTGTAGGGGCCTGTAGGCTTCTGTAAGTGCCCGCAAGTGTCTGTAGGGTTCCGTAGGGGTCTGTAGGGTTCCGTAGGCGCCTGCAGTGTTCTGTAGGAGCCCATAGGGTTTTAGTGAGGTTCCGTTGTGTTGCTAAGGGTCTTGTAGAGTGCTGTCGGGTCCTGGAGTATTCTGTAGGGTTCCAGAGGGGCTGGTAGGGTTCCGCTGAAATCTGTAGGCTTCCCTAGGGGCCCGTGGAGTCCCGTAGATTTCCGTAGGGGCCTGTAGGGTTGTGTAAGTGCCCGCAGGGGTTGGTAGGAGGTTGTAGGGTGCCATAAGTTTCCAGAGGGTTGTGTAGGGTTCCGTAGGGGCCTGTGGTGTTCCCTAGGGGCCTGTAGAGTCTCGTACATTTCCATAGGGGCCTGTGGTGTTCCCTAGGGGCCTGTAGAGTCTCGTACGGTTCCGTAGGGGCCTGTGGTGTTCCCTAGCGGCCTCTAGAGTCTCGTACAGTTCCGTAGGGACCTGTAGGTTTCCATAAGCGCCCGCAGAGGTCTGAAGGGACCCGTACTGTTCCATAAGGATCCATAGGGTTCCGTAGAGCTTCGTAGGTTCCCTAGAGGCCTGTAGAGTACCGCAGGAGCCAGTAGTGTTCTGTAGGGGCCCGTAAGGTTCCTTCCGTAGGGGCTGGCAGTGTTCCGTAGGGTCCTCTAGGGTTGTGTAAGTGCCCGCAGCAGTCTGTAGGAGTCTGTGGGATTCTGTAAGGTTCTGGAGGGTTCTGCAGGGTTCTGTAGGGGCCCGTAGAGTTCCGTAGTGGCTGGTAAAGTTCCGTAGGGCCCTGTGGGGTTCTGTATGGACCTGTAGGGTTCTGTAGGGGCCTGTAGGCTTCTGTAAGTGCCCGCAAGTGTCTGTAGGGTTCCGTAGGGGTCTGTAGGGTTCCGTAGGCGCCTGCAGTGTTCTGTAGGAGCCCATAGGGTTTTAGTGAGGTTCCGTTGTGTTGCTAAGGGTCTTGTAGAGTGCTGTCGGGTCCTGGAGTATTCTGTAGGGTTCCAGAGGGGCTGGTAGGGTTCCGCTGAAATCTGTAGGCTTCCCTAGGGGCCCGTGGAGTCCCGTAGATTTCCGTAGGGGCCTGTAGGGTTGTGTAAGTGCCCGCAGGGGTTGGTAGGAGGTTGTAGGGTGCCATAAGTTTCCAGAGGGTTGTGTAGGGTTCCGTAGGGGCCTGTGGTGTTCCCTAGGGGCCTGTAGAGTCTCGTACATTTCCATAGGGGCCTGTGGTGTTCCCTAGGGGCCTGTAGAGTCTCGTACGGTTCCGTAGGGGCCTGTGGTGTTCCCTAGCGGCCTCTAGAGTCTCGTACAGTTCCGTAGGGTCCTGTAGGTTTCCATAAGCGCCCGCAGAGGTCTGAAGGGACCCGTACTGTTCCATAAGGATCCATAGGGTTCCGTAGAGCTTCGTAGGTTCCCTAGAGGCCTGTAGAGTACCGCAGGAGCCAGTAGTGTTCTGTAGGGGCCCGTAAGGTTCCTTCCGTAGGGGCTGGCAGTGTTCCGTAGGGGCCTCTAGGGTTGTGTAAGTGCCCGCAGCAGTCTGTAGGAGTCTGTGGGATTCTGTAAGGTTCTGGAGGGTTCTGCAGCGTTCTGTAGGGGCCCGTAGAGTTCCGTAGTCGCTGGTAAAGTTCCGTAGGGCCCTGTGGGGTTCTGTATGGACCTGTAGGGTTCTGTAGGGGACTGCAGGCTTCTGTAAGTGCCCGCAAGTGTCTGTAGGGTTCCGTAGGGGTCTGTAGGGTTCCGTAGGCACCTGCAGTGTTCTGTAGGAGCCCATAGGGTTTTAGTGAGGTTCCGTTGTGTTGCTAAGGGTCTTGTAGAGTGCTGTCGGGTCCTGGAGTATTCTGTAGGGTTCCAGAGGGGCTCGTAGGGTTCCGTCGAAATCTGTAGGCTTCCCTAGGGGCCCGTGGAGTCCCGTAGATTTCTGTAGGGACCTGTAGGGTTGTGTAAGTGCCCGCAGGGGTTGGTAGGAGCTTGTAGGGTGCCATAAGTTTCCAGAGGGTTGTGTAGGGTTCCGTAGGGGCCTGTGGTGTTCCCTAGGGGCCTGTAGAGTCTCGTACATTTCCATAGGGGCCTGTGGTGTTCCCTAGGGGACTGTAGAGTCTCGTACTTTTCCGTAGGGGCCTGTGGTGTTCCCTAGGGGCCTCTAGAGTCTCGTACAGTTCCGTAGAGTCCTGTAGGTTTCCATAAGCGCCCGCAGAGGTCTGAAGGGGCCCGTACTGTTCCATAAGGATCCATAGGGTTCCGTAGAGCTTCGTAGGTTCCCTAGAGGCCTGTAGAGTACCGCAGGAGCCAGTAGTGTTCTGTAGGGGCCTGTAAGGTTCCTTCCGTAGGGGCTGGCAGTGTTCCGTAGGGTCCTCTAGGGTTGTGTAAGTGCCCGCAGCAGTCTGTAGGAGTCTGTGGGATTCTGTAAGGTTCTGGAGGGTTCTGCAGGGTTCTGTAGGGGCCCGTAGAGTTCCGTAGTGGCTGGTAAAGTTCCGTAGGGCCCTGTGGGGTTCTGTATGGACCTGTAGGGTTCTGTAGGGGCCTGCAGGCTTCTGTAAGTGCCCGCAAGTGTCTGTAGGGTTTTGTAGGGGTCTATAGGGTTCCGTAGGCGCCTGCAGTGTTCTGTAGGAGCTCATAGGGTTTTAGTGAGGTTCCGTTGTGTTGCTAAGGGTCTTGTAGAGTGCTGTCGGGTCCTGGAGTATTCTGTAGGGTTCCAGAGGGGCTCGTAGGGTTCCGTTGAAATCTGTAGGCTTCCCTAGGGTCCCGTGGAGTCCCGTAGATTTCTGTAGGGACCTGTAGGGTTGTGTAAGTGCCCGCAGGGGTTGGTAGGAGCTTGTAGGGTGCCATAAGTTTCCCGAGGGTTGTGTAGGGTTCCGTAGGCGCCTGCAGTGTTCTGTAGGAGCTCATAGGGTTTTAGTGAGGTTCCGTTGTGTTGCTAAGGGTCTTGTAGAGTGCTGTCGGGTCCTGGAGTATTCTGTAGGGTTCCAGAGGGGCTCGTAGGGTTCTGTTGAAATCTGTAGGCTTCCCTAGGGGCCCGTGGAGTCCCGTAGATTTCCGTAGGGGCCTGTAGTGTTCCCTAGGGGCCTCTAGAGTCTCGTACAGTTCCGTAGGGTCCTGTAGGTTTCCATAAGCGCCCGCAGAGGTCTGAAGGGACCCGTACTGTTCCATAAGGATCCATAGGATTCCGTAGAGCTTCGTAGGTTCCCTAGAGGCCTGTAGAGTACCGCAGGAGCCAGTAGTGTTCTGTAGGGGCCCGTAAGGTTCCTTCCGTAGGGGCTGGCAGTGTTCCGTAGGGTCCTCTAGGGTTGTGTAAGTGCCCGCAGCAGTCTGTAGGAGTCTGTGGGATTCTGTAAGGTTCTGGAGGGTTCTGCAGGGTTCTGTAGGGGCCCGTAGAGTTCCGTAGTGGCTGGTAAAGTTCCGTAGGGCCCTGTGGGGTTCTGTATGGACCTGTAGGGTTCTGTAGGGGCCTGCAGGGTTCTGTAAGTGCCCACAGGTGTCTGTAGGGTTTTGTAGGGGTCTGTAGGGTTCCGTAGGCGCCTGCAGTGTTCTGTAGGAGCCCATAGGGTTTTAGTGAGGTTCCGTTGTGTTGCTAAGGGTCTTGTAGAGTGCTGTCGGGTCCTGGAGTATTCTGTAGGGTTCCAGAAGGGCTTGTAGGGTTCCGTCGAAATCTGTAGGCTTCCCTAGGGGCCCGTGGAGTCCCGTAGATTTCCGTAGGGGCCTGTAGGGTTGTGTAAGTGCCCGCAGGGGTTGGTAGGAGGTTGTAGGGTGCCATAAGTTTCCAGAGGGTTGTGTAGGGTTCCGTAGGGGCCTGTGGTGTTCCCTAGGGGCCTGTAGAGTCTCGTACGGTTCTGTAGGGGCCTGTGGTGTTCCCTAGGGGCCTGTAGAGTCTCGTACGGTTCCGTAGGGGCCTGTGGTGTTCCCTAGCGGCCTCTAGAGTCTCGTACAGTTCCGTAGGGTCCTGTAGGTTTCCATAAGCGCCCGCAGAGGTCTGAAGGGGCCCGTACTGTTCCATAAGGATCCATAGGGTTCCGTAGAGCTTCGTAGGTTCCCTAGAGGCCTGTAGAGTACCGCAGGAGCCAGTAGTGTTCTGTAGGGGCCCGTAAGGTTCCTTCCGTAGGGGCTGTCAGTGTTCCGTAGGGTCCTCTAGGGTTGTGTAAGTGCCCGCAGCAGTCTGTAGGAGTCTGTGGGATTCTGTAAGGTTCTGGAGGGTTCTGCAGGGTTCTGTAGGGGCCCGTAGAGTTCCGTAGTGGCTGGTAAAGTTCCGTAGGGCCCTGTGGGGTTCTGTATGGACCTGTAGGGTTCTGTAGGGGCCTGTAGGCTTCTGTAAGTGCCCGCAAGTGTCTGTAGGGTTCCGTAGGGGTCTGTAGGGTTCCGTAGGCGCCTGCAGTGTTCTGTAGGAGCCCATAGGGTTTTAGTGAGGTTCCGTTGTGTTGCTAAGGGTCTTGTAGAGTGCTGTCGGGTCCTGGAGTATTCTGTAGGGTTCCAGAGGGGCTGGTAGGGTTCCGCTGAAATCTGTAGGCTTCCCTAGGGGCCCGTGGAGTCCCGTAGATTTCCGTAGGGGCCTGTAGGGTTGTGTAAGTGCCCGCAGGGGTTGGTAGGAGGTTGTAGGGTGCCATAAGTTTCCAGAGGGTTGTGTAGGGTTCCGTAGGGGCCTGTGGTGTTCCCTAGGGGCCTGTAGAGTCTCGTACATTTCCATAGGGGCCTGTGGTGTTCCCTAGGGGCCTGTAGAGTCTCGTACGGTTCCGTAGGGGCCTGTGGTGTTCCCTAGCGGCCTCTAGAGTCTCGTACAGTTCCGTAGGGTCCTGTAGGTTTCCATAAGCGCCCGCAGAGGTCTGAAGGGGCCCGTACTGTTCCGTAAGGATCCATAGGGTTCCGTAGAGCTTCGTAGGTTCCCTAGAGGCCTGTAGAGTACCGCAGGAGCCAGTAGTGTTCTGTAGGGGCCCGTAGGGTTCCTTCCATAGGGGCTGGCAGTGTTCCGTAGGGTCCTCTAGGGTTGAGTAAGTGCCCGCAGGAGTCTGTAGGAATCCGTGGGATTCTGTAAGGTTCTGGAGGGTTCTGCAGGGTTCTGTAGGGGCCCGTAGAGTTCCGTAGTGGCTGGTAAAGTTCCGTAGGGCCATGTACTGTTCCGTAACTGCCTGCAAGGGTCTTTAGGCCTCCGTAGGGGCTGGTAGGGTTCCATAAAGTTCCGTGGGTTCCTGCAGAGTTCTGCAAGTGCCCGCAAGGGCCTGTAGGGGCCCACAGTGTTTCTGTCAGGTTCCGTAGAGTTCCGTAGGGGCCATATGTTTCCGTAGCGGCTGGTAGTATTCCGTAGGGGTCTGTAGGGTTCCGTAGGCACCTGCAGTGTTCTGTAGGAGCCCATAGGGTTTTAGTGAGGTTCCGTTGTGTTGCTAAGGGTCTTGTAGAGTGCTGTCGGGTCCTGGAGTATTCTGTAGGGTTCCAGAAGGGCTTGTAGGGTTCCGTCGAAATCTGTAGGCTTCCCTAGGGGCCCGTGGAGTCCCGTAGATTTCCGTAGGGGCCTGTAGGGTTGTGTAAGTGCCCGCAGGGGTTGGTAGGAGGTTGTAGGGTGCCATAAGTTTCCCGAGGGTTGTGTAGGGTTCCGTAGGGGCCTGTGGTGTTCCCTAGGGGCCTGTAGAGTCTCGTACGGTTCTGTAGGGGCCTGTGGTGTTCCCTAGGGGCCTGTAGAGTCTCGTACGGTTCCGTAGGGGCCTGTGGTGTTCCCTAGCGGCCTCTAGAGTCAGTTCCGTAGAGTCCTGTAGGTTTCCATAAGCGCCCGCAGAGGTCTGAAGGGGCCCGTACTGTTCCGTAAGGATCCATAGGGTTCCGTAGAGCTTCGTAGGTTCCCTAGAGGCCTGTAGAGTACCGCAGGAGCCAGTAGTGTTCTGTAGGGGCCCGTAAGGTTCCTTCCGTAGGGGCTGGCAGTGTTCCGTAGGGGCCTGTAGGGTTGTGTAAGTGCCCGCAGCAGTCTGTAGGAGTCTGTGGGATTCTGTAAGGTTCTGGAGGGTTCTGCAGGGTTCTGTAGGGGCCCGTAGAGTTCCGTAGTGGCTGGTAAAGTTCCGTAGGGCCCTGTGGGGTTCTGTATGGACCTGTAGGGTTCTGTAGGGGCCTGCAGGCTTCTGTAAGTGCCCGCAGGTGTCTGTAGGGTTCTGTAGGGGTCTGTAGGGTTCCGTAGGCACCTGCAGTGTTCTGGAGGAGCCCATAGGGTTTTAGTGAGGTTCCGTTGTGTTGCTAAGGGTCTTGTAGAGTGCTGTCGGGTCCTGGAGTATTCTGTAGGGTTCCAGAAGGGCTTGTAGGGTTCCGTCGAAATCTGTAGGCTTCCCTAGGGGCCCGTGGAGTCCCGTAGATTTCCGTAGGGGCCTGTAGGGTTGTGTAAGTGCCCGCAGGGGTTGGTAGGAGCTTGTAGGGTGCCATAAGTTTCCCGAGGGTTGTGTAGGGTTCCGTAGGGGCCTGTGGTGTTCCCTAGGGGCCTGTAGAGTCTCGTACGGTTCTGTAGGGGCCTGTGGTGTTCCCTAGGGGCCTGTAGAGTCTCGTACGGTTCCGTAGGGGCCTGTGGTGTTCCCTAGGGGCCTCTAGAGTCTCGTACAGTTCCGTAGAGTCCTGTAGGTTTCCATAAGCGCCCGCAGAGGTCTGAAGGGGCCCGTACTGTTCCATAAGGATCCATAGGGTTCCGTAGAGCTTCGTAGGTTCCCTAGAGGCCTGTAGAGTACCGCAGGAGCCAGTAGTGTTCTGTAGGGGCCCGTAAGTTTCCTTCCGTAGGGGCTGGCAGTGTTCCGTAGGGGCCTGTAGGGTTGTGTAAGTGCCCGCAGCAGTCTGTAGGAGTCTGTGGGATTCTGTAAGGTTCTGGAGGGTTCTGCAGGGTTCTGTAGGGGCCCGTAGAGTTCCGTAGTGGCTGGTAAAGTTCCGTAGGGCCCTGTGGGGTTCTGTATGGACCTGTAGGGTTCTGTAGGGGCCTGCAGGCTTCTGTAAGTGCCCGGAAGTGTCTGTAGGGTTTTGTAGGGGTCTATAGGGTTCCGTAGGCGCCTGCAGTGTTCTGTAGGAGCTCATAGGGTTTTAGTGAGGTTCCGTTGTGTTGCTAAGGGTCTTGTAGAGTGCTGTCGGGTCCTGGAGTATTCTGTAGGGTTCCAGAGGGGCTCGTAGGGTTCCGATGAAATCTGTAGGCTTCCCTAGGGTCCCGTGGAGTCCCGTAGATTTCTGTAGGGACCTGTAGGGTTGTGTAAGTGCCCGCAGGGGTTGGTAGGAGCTTGTAGGGTGCCATAAGTTTCCAGAGGGTTGTGTAGGGTTCCGTAGGCGCCTGCAGTGTTCTGTAGGAGCCCATAGGGTTTTAGTGAGGTTCCGTTGTGTTGCTAAGGGTCTTGTAGAGTGCTGTCGGGTCCTGGAGTATTCTGTAGGGTTCCAGAGGGGCTCGTAGGGTTCCGTTGAAATCTGTAGGCTTCCCTAGGGGCCCGTGGAGTCCCGTAGATTTCCGTAGGGGCCTGTAGTGTTCCCTAGGGGCCTCTAGAGTCTCGTACAGTTCCGTAGGGTCCTGTAGGTTTCCATAAGCGCCCGCAGAGGTCTGAAGGGACCCGTACTGTTCCATAAGGATCCATAGGATTCCGTAGAGCTTCGTAGGTTCCCTAGAGGCCTGTAGAGTACCGCAGGAGCCAGTAGTGTTCTGTAGGGGCCCGTAAGGTTCCTTCCGTAGGGGCTGGCAGTGTTCCGTAGGGTCCTCTAGGGTTGTGTAAGTGCCCGCAGCAGTCTGTAGGAGTCTGTGGGATTCTGTAAGGTTCTGGAGGGTTCTGCAGGGTTCTGTAGGGGCCCGTAGAGTTCTGTAGTGGCTGGTAAAGTTCCGTAGGGCCCTGTGGGGTTCTGTATGGACCTGTAGGGTTCTGTAGGGGCCTGCAGGGTTCTGTAAGTGCCCACAGGTGTCTGTAGGGTTTTGTAGGGGTCTGTAGGGTTCCGTAGGCGCCTGCAGTGTTCTGTAGGAGCCCATAGGGTTTTAGTGAGGTTCCGTTGTGTTGCTAAGGGTCTTGTAGAGTGCTGTCGGGTCCTGGAGTATTCTGTAGGGTTCCAGAAGGGCTTGTAGGGTTCCGTCGAAATCTGTAGGCTTCCCTAGGGGCCCGTGGAGTCCCGTAGATTTCCGTAGGGGCCTGTAGGGTTGTGTAAGTGCCCGCAGGGGTTGGTAGGAGGTTGTAGGGTGCCATAAGTTTCCAGAGGGTTGTGTAGGGTTCCGTAGGGGCCTGTGGTGTTCCCTAGGGGCCTGTAGAGTCTCGTACGGTTCTGTAGGGGCCTGTGGTGTTCCCTAGGGGCCTGTAGAGTCTCGTACGGTTCCGTAGGGGCCTGTGGTGTTCCCTAGCAGCCTCTAGAGTCTCGTACAGTTCCGTAGGGTCCTGTAGGTTTCCATAAGCGCCCGCAGAGGTCTGAAGGGGCCCGTACTGTTCCATAAGGATCCATAGGGTTCCGTAGAGCTTCGTAGGTTCCCTAGAGGCCTGTAGAGTACCGCAGGAGCCAGTAGTGTTCTGTAGGGGCCTGTAAGGTTCCTTCCGTAGGGGCTGGCAGTGTTCCGTAGGGTCCTCTAGGGTTGTGTAAGTGCCCGCAGCAGTCTGTAGGAGTCTGTGGGATTCTGTAAGGTTCTGGAGGGTTCTGCAGCGTTCTGTAGGGGCCCGTAGAGTTCCGTAGTGGCTGGTAAAGTTCCGTAGGGCCCTGTGGGGTTCTGTATGGACCTGTAGGGTTCTGTAGGGGCCTGTAGGCTTCTGTAAGTGCCCGCAAGTGTCTGTAGGGTTCCGTAGGGGTCTGTAGGGTTCCGTAGGCGCCTGCAGTGTTCTGTAGGAGCCCATAGGGTTTTAGTGAGGTTCCGTTGTGTTGCTAAGGGTCTTGTAGAGTGCTGTCGGGTCCTGGAGTATTCTGTAGGGTTCCAGAGGGGCTCGTAGGGTTCCGCTGAAATCTGTAGGCTTCCCTAGGGGCCCGTGGAGTCCCGTAGATTTCCGTAGGGGCCTGTAGGGTTGTGTAAGTGCCCGCAGGGGTTGGTAGGAGGTTGTAGGGTGCCATAAGTTTCCAGAGGGTTGTGTAGGGTTCCGTAGGGGCCTGTGGTGTTCCCTAGGGGCCTGTAGAGTCTCGTACATTTCCATAGGGGCCTGTGGTGTTCCCTAGGGGCCTGTAGAGTCTCGTACTTTTCCGTAGGGGCCTGTGGTGTTCCCTAGGGGCCTCTAGAGTCTCGTACAGTTCCGTAGAGTCCTGTAGGTTTCCATAAGCGCCCGCAGAGGTCTGAAGGGGCCCGTACTGTTCCATAAGGATCCATAGGCCTCCGTAGAGCTTCGTAGGTTCCCTAGAGGCCTGTAGAGTACCGCAGGAGCCAGTAGTGTTCTGTAGGGGCCCGTAAGGTTCCTTCCGTAGGGGCTGGCAGTGTTCCGTAGGGGCCTGTAGGGTTGTGTAAGTGCCCGCAGCAGTCTGTAGGAGTCTGTGGGATTCTGTAAGGTTCTGGAGGGTTCTGCAGGGTTCTGTAGGGGCCCGTAGAGTTCCGTAGTGGCTGGTAAAGTTCCGTAGGGCCCTGTGGGGTTCTGTATGGACCTGTAGGGTTCTGTAGGGGCCTGCAGGCTTCTGTAAGTGCCCGCAAGTGTCTGTAGGGTTTTGTAGGGGTCTATAGGGTTCCGTAGGCGCCTGCAGTGTTCTGTAGGAGCTCATAGGGTTTTAGTGAGGTTCCGTTGTGTTGCTAAGGGTCTTGTAGAGTGCTGTCGGGTCCTGGAGTATTCTGTAGGGTTCCAGAGGGGCTCGTAGGGTTCCGTCGAAATCTGTAGGCTTCCCTAGGGGCCCGTGGAGTCCCGTAGATTTCTGTAGGGACCTGTAGGGTTGTGTAAGTGCCCGCAGGGGTTGGTAGGAGCTTGTAGGGTGCCATAAGTTTCCAGAGGGTTGTGTAGGGTTCCGTAGGCGCCTGCAGTGTTCTGTAGGAGCTCATAGGGTTTTAGTGAGGTTCCGTTGTGTTGCTAAGGGTCTTGTAGAGTGCTGTCGGGTCCTGGAGTATTCTGTAGGGTTCCAGAGGGGCTCGTAGGGTTCCGTTGAAATCTGTAGGCTTCCCTAGGGGCCCGTGGAGTCCCGTAGATTTCCGTAGGGGCCTGTAGTGTTCCCTAGGGGCCTCTAGAGTCTCGTACAGTTCCGTAGGGTCCTGTAGGTTTCCATAAGCGCCCGCAGAGGTCTGAAGGGACCCGTACTGTTCCATAAGGATCCATAGGATTCCGTAGAGCTTCGTAGGTTCCCTAGAGGCCTGTAGAGTACCGCAGGAGCCAGTAGTGTTCTGTAGGGGCCCGTAAGGTTCCTTCCGTAGGGGCTGGCAGTGTTCCGTAGGGTCCTCTAGGGTTGTGTAAGTGCCCGCAGCAGTCTGTAGGAGTCTGTGGGATTCTGTAAGGTTCTGGAGGGTTCTGCAGGGTTCTGTAGGGGCCCGTAGAGTTCCGTAGTGGCTGGTAAAGTTCCGTAGGGCCCTGTGGGGTTCTGTATGGACCTGTAGTGTTCTGTAGGGGCCTGCAGGGTTCTGTAAGTGCCCACAGGTGTCTGTAGGGTTTTGTAGGGGTCTGTAGGGTTCCGTAGGCGCCTGCAGTGTTCTGTAGGAGCCCATAGGGTTTTAGTGAGGTTCCGTTGTGTTGCTAAGGGTCTTGTAGAGTGCTGTCGGGTCCTGGAGTATTCTGTAGGGTTCCAGAAGGGCTTGTAGGGTTCCGTCGAAATCTGTAGGCTTCCCTAGGGGCCCGTGGAGTCCCGTAGATTTCCGTAGGGGCCTGTAGGGTTGTGTAAGTGCCCGCAGGGGTTGGTAGGAGGTTGTAGGGTGCCATAAGTTTCCAGAGGGTTGTGTAGGGTTCCGTAGGGGCCTGTGGTGTTCCCTAGGGGCCTGTAGAGTCTCGTACGGTTCTGTAGGGGCCTGTGGTGTTCCCTAGGGGCCTGTAGAGTCTCGTACGGTTCCGTAGGGGCCTGTGGTGTTCCCTAGGGGCCTCTAGAGTCTCGTACAGTTCCGTAGGGTCCTGTAGGTTTCCATAAGCGCCCGCAGAGGTCTGAAGGGGCCCGTACTGTTCCATAAGGATCCATAGGGTTCCGTAGAGCTTCGTAGGTTCCCTAGAGGCCTGTAGAGTACCGCAGGAGCCAGTAGTGTTCTGTAGGGGCCCGTAAGGTTCCTTCCGTAGGGGCTGGCAGTGTTCCGTAGGGTCCTCTAGGGTTGTGTAAGTGCCCGCAGCAGTCTGTAGGAGTCTGTGGGATTCTGTAAGGTTCTGGAGGGTTCTGCAGCGTTCTGTAGGGGCCCGTAGAGTTCCGTAGTGGCTGGTAAAGTTCCGTAGGGCCCTGTGGGGTTCTGTATGGACCTGTAGGGTTCTGTAGGGGCCTGTAGGCTTCTGTAAGTGCCCGCAAGTGTCTGTAGGGTTCCGTAGGGGTCTGTAGGGTTCCGTAGGCACCTGCAGTGTTCTGTAGGAGCCCATAGGGTTTTAGTGAGGTTCCGTTGTGTTGCTAAGGGTCTTGTAGAGTGCTGTCGGGTCCTGGAGTATTCTGTAGGGTTCCAGAGGGGCTCGTAGGGTTCCGTCGAAATCTGTAGGCTTCCCTAGGGGCCCGTGGAGTCCCGTAGATTTCTGTAGGGACCTGTAGGGTTGTGTAAGTGCCCGCAGGGGTTGGTAGGAGCTTGTAGGGTGCCATAAGTTTCCAGAGGGTTGTGTAGGGTTCCGTAGGGGCCTGTGGTGTTCCCTAGGGGCCTGTAGAGTCTCGTACATTTCCATAGGGGCCTGTGGTGTTCCCTAGGGGACTGTAGAGTCTCGTACTTTTCCGTAGGGGCCTGTGGTGTTCCCTAGGGGCCTCTAGAGTCTCGTACAGTTCCGTAGGGTCCTGTAGGTTTCCATAAGCGCCCGCAGAGGTCTGAGGGACCCGTACTGTTCCATAAGGATCCATAGGGTTCCGTAGAGCTTCGTAGGTTCCCTAGAGGGCTGTAGAGTACCGCAGGAGCCAGTAGTGTTCTGTAGGGGCCCGTAAGGTTCCTTCCGTAGGGGCTGGCAGTGTTCCGTAGGGGCCTGTAGGGTTGTGTAAGTGCCCGCAGCAGTCTGTAGGAGTCTGTGGGATTCTGTAAGGTTCTGGAGGGTTCTGCAGGGTTCTGTAGGGGCCCGTAGAGTTCCGTAGTGGCTGGTAAAGTTCCGTAGGGCCCTGTGGGGTTCTGTATGGACCTGTAGGGTTCTGTAGGGGCCTGCAGGGTTCTGTAAGTGCCCACAGGTGTCTGTAGGGTTTTGTAGGGGTCTGTAGGGTTCCGTAGGCGCCTGCAGTGTTCTGTAGGAGCCCATAGGGTTTTAGTGAGGTTCCGTTGTGTTGCTAAGGGTCTTGTAGAGTGCTGTCGGGTCCTGGAGTATTCTGTAGGGTTCCAGAGGGGCTCGTAGGGTTCCGTTGAAATCTGTAGGCTTCCCTAGGGGCCCGTGGAGTCCCGTAGATTTCCGTAGGGGCCTGTAGGGTTGTGTAAGTGCCCGCAGGGGTTTGTAGGAGGTTGTAGGGTGCCATAAGTTTCCAGAGGGCTGTGTAGGGTTCCGTAGGGGCCTGTGGTGTTCCCTAGGGGCCTGTAGAGTCTCGTACGGTTCCGTAGGGGCCTGTAGTGTTCCCTAGGGGCCTCTAGAGTCTTGTACAGTTCCGTAGGGTCCTGTAGGTTTCCATAAGCGCCCGCAGAGGTCTGAAGGGGCCCGTACTGTTCCGTAAGGATCCATAGGGTTCCGTAGAGCTTCGTAGGTTCCCTAGAGGCCTGTAGAGTACCGCAGGAGCCAGTAGTGTTCTGTAGGGGCCCGTAGGGTTCCTTCCATAGGGGCTGGCAGTGTTCCGTAGGGTCCTCTAGGGTTGAGTAAGTGCCCGCAGGAGTCTGTAGGAATCCGTGGGATTCTGTAAGGTTCTGGAGGGTTCTGCAGGGTTCCGTAGGGGCCCGTAGAGTTCCGTAGTGGCTGGTAAAGTTCCGTAGGGCCATGTACTGTTCCGTAACTGCCTGCAAGGGTCTTTAGGCCTCCGTAGGGGCTGGTAGGGTTCCATAAAGTTCCGTGGGTTCCTGCAGAGTTCTGCAAGTGCCCGCAAGGGCCTGTAGGGGCCCACAGTGTTTCTGTCAGGTTCCGTAGAGTTCCGTAGGGGCCATAGGTTTCCGTAGCGGCTGGTAGTATTCCGTAGGGGTCTGTAGGGTTCCGTAGGCACCTGCAGTGTTCTGTAGGAGCCCATAGGGTTTTAGTGAGGTTCCGTTGTGTTGCTAAGGGTCTTGTAGAGTGCTGTCGGGTCCTGGAGTATTCTGTAGGGTTCCAGAAGGGCTTGTAGGGTTCCGTCGAAATCTGTAGGCTTCCCTAGGGGCCCGTGGAGTCCCGTAGATTTCCGTAGGGGCCTGTAGGGTTGTGTAAGTGCCCACAGGGGTTGGTAGGAGGTTGTAGGGTGCCATAAGTTTCCAGAGGGTTGTGTAGGGTTCCGTAGGGGCCTGTGGTGTTCCCTAGGGGCCTGTAGAGTCTCGTACGGTTCTGTAGGGGCCTGTGGTGTTCCCTAGGGGCCTGTAGAGTCTCGTACGGTTCCGTAGGGGCCTGTGGTGTTCCCTAGCGGCCTCTAGAGTCAGTTCCGTAGAGTCCTGTAGGTTTCCATAAGCGCCCGCAGAGGTCTGAAGGGGCCCGTACTGTTCCGTAAGGATCCATAGGATTCCGTAGAGCTTCGTAGGTTCCCTAGAGGCCTGTAGAGTACCGCAGGAGCCAGTAGTGTTCTGTAGGGGCCCGTAAGGTTCCTTCCGTAGGGGCTGGCAGTGTTCCGTAGGGTCCTCTAGGGTTGTGTAAGTGCCCGCAGCAGTCTGTAGGAGTCTGTGGGATTCTGTAAGGTTCTGGAGGGTTCTGCAGGGTTCTGTAGGGGCCCGTAGAGTTCCGTAGTGGCTGGTAAAGTTCCGTAGGGCCCTGTGGGGTTCTGTATGGACCTGTAGGGTTCTGTAGGGGCCTGCAGGCTTCTGTAAGTGCCCGCAGGTGTCTGTAGGGTTCTGTAGGGGTCTGTAGGGTTCCGTAGGCACCTGCAGTGTTCTGGAGGAGCCCATAGGGTTTTAGTGAGGTTCCGTTGTGTTGCTAAGGGTCTTGTAGAGTGCTGTCGGGTCCTGGAGTATTCTGTAGGGTTCCAGAGGGGCTCGTAGGGTTCCGTCGAAATCTGTAGGCTTCCCTAGGGGCCCGTGGAGTCCCGTAGATTTCTGTAGGGACCTGTAGGGTTGTGTAAGTGCCCGCAGGGGTTGGTAGGAGCTTGTAGGTTTCCATAAGTTTCCAGAGGGTTGTGTAGGGTTCCGTAGGGGCCTGTGGTGTTCCCTAGGGGCCTGTAGAGTCTCGTACATTTCCATAGGGGCCTGTGGTGTTCCCTAGGGGACTGTAGAGTCTCGTACTTTTCCGTAGGGGCCTGTGGTGTTCCCTAGGGGCCTCTAGAGTCTCGTACAGTTCCGTAGGGTCCTGTAGGTTTCCATAAGCGCCCGCAGAGGTCTGAGGGACCCGTACTGTTCCATAAGGATCCATAGGGTTCCGTAGAGCTTCGTAGGTTCCCTAGAGGGCTGTAGAGTACCGCAGGAGCCAGTAGTGTTCTGTAGGGGCCCGTAAGGTTCCTTCCGTAGGGGCTGGCAGTGTTCCGTAGGGGCCTGTAGGGTTGTGTAAGTGCCCGCAGCAGTCTGTAGGAGTCTGTGGGATTCTGTAAGGTTCTGGAGGGTTCTGCAGGGTTCTGTAGGGGCCCGTAGAGTTCCGTAGTGGCTGGTAAAGTTCCGTAGGGCCCTGTGGGGTTCTGTATGGACCTGTAGGGTTCTGTAGGGGCCTGCAGGCTTCTGTAAGTGCCCACAGGTGTTTGTAGGGTTTTGTAGGGGTCTGTAGGGTTCCGTAGGCGCCTGCAGTGTTCTGTAGGAGCCCATAGGGTTTTAGTGAGGTTCCGTTGTGTTGCTAAGGGTCTTGTAGAGTGCTGTCGGGTCCTGGAGTATTCTGTAGGGTTCCAGAGGGGCTCGTAGGGTTCCGTTGAAATCTGTAGGCTTCCCTAGGGGCCCGTGGAGTCCCGTAGATTTCCGTAGGGGCCTGTAGGGTTGTGTAAGTGCCCGCAGGGGTTTGTAGGAGGTTGTAGGGTGCCATAAGTTTCCAGAGGGCTGTGTAGGGTTCCGTAGGGGCCTGTGGTGTTCCCTAGGGGCCTGTAGAGTCTCGTACGGTTCCGTAGGGGCCTGTAGTGTTCCCTAGGGGCCTCTAGAGTCTTGTACAGTTCCGTAGGGTCCTGTAGGTTTCCATAAGCGCCCGCAGAGGTCTGAAGGGGCCCGTACTGTTCCGTAAGGATCCATAGGGTTCCGTAGAGCTTCGTAGGTTCCCTAGAGGCCTGTAGAGTACCGCAGGAGCCAGTAGTGTTCTGTAGGGGCCCGTAGGGTTCCTTCCATAGGGGCTGGCAGTGTTCCGTAGGGTCCTCTAGGGTTGAGTAAGTGCCCGCAGGAGTCTGTAGGAATCCGTGGGATTCTGTAAGGTTCTGGAGGGTTCTGCAGGGTTCTGTAGGGGCCCGTAGAGTTCCGTAGTGGCTGGTAAAGTTCCGTAGGGCCATGTACTGTTCCGTAACTGCCTGCAAGGGTCTTTAGGCCTCCGTAGGGGCTGGTAGGGTTCCATAAAGTTCCGTGGGTTCCTGCAGAGTTCTGCAAGTGCCCGCAAGGGCCTGTAGGGGCCCACAGTGTTTCTGTCAGGTTCCGTAGAGTTCCGTAGGGGCCATAGGTTTCCGTAGCGGCTGGTAGTATTCCGTAGGGGTCTGTAGGGTTCCGTAGGCACCTGCAGTGTTCTGTAGGAGCCCATAGGGTTTTAGTGAGGTTCCGTTGTGTTGCTAAGGGTCTTGTAGAGTGCTGTCGGGTCCTGGAGTATTCTGTAGGGTTCCAGAAGGGCTTGTAGGGTTCCGTCGAAATCTGTAGGCTTCCCTAGGGGCCCGTGGAGTCCCGTAGATTTCCGTAGGGGCCTGTAGGGTTGTGTAAGTGCCCGCAGGGGTTGGTAGGAGCTTGTAGGGTGCCATAAGTTTCCCGAGGGTTGTGTAGGGTTCCGTAGGGGCCTGTGGTGTTCCCTAGGGGCCTGTAGAGTCTCGTACGGTTCCGTAGGGGCCTGTGGTGTTCCCTAGGGGCCTCTAGAGTCAGTTCCGTAGAGTCCTGTAGGTTTCCATAAGCGCCCGCAGAGGTCTGAAGGGGCCCGTACTGTTCCGTAAGGATCCATAGGGTTCCGTAGAGCTTCGTAGGTTCCCTAGAGGCCTGTAGAGTACCGCAGGAGCCAGTAGTGTTCTGTAGGGGCCCGTAAGGTTCCTTCCGTAGGGGCTGGCAGTGTTCCGTAGGGGCCTGTAGGGTTGTGTAAGTGCCCGCAGCAGTCTGTAGGAGTCTGTGGGATTCTGTAAGGTTCTGGAGGGTTCTGCAGGGTTCTGTAGGGGCCCGTAGAGTTCCGTAGTGGCTGGTAAAGTTCCGTAGGGCCCTGTGGGGTTCTGTATAGACCTGTAGGGTTCTGTAGGGGCCTGCAGGCTTCTGTAAGTGCCCGCTAGTGTCTGTAGGGTTTTGTAGGGGTCTATAGGGTTCCGTAGGCGCCTGCAGTGTTCTGTAGGAGCTCATAGGGTTTTAGTGAGGTTCCGTTGTGTTGCTAAGGGTCTTGTAGAGTGCTGTCGGGTCCTGGAGTATTCTGTAGGGTTCCAGAGGGGCTCGTAGGGTTCCGTTGAAATCTGTAGGCTTCCCTAGGGGCCCGTGGAGTCCCGTAGATTTCTGTAGGGACCTGTAGGGTTGTGTAAGTGCCCGCAGGGGTTGGTAGGAGGTTGTAGGGTGCCATAAGTTTCCAGAGGGTTGTGTAGGGTTCCGTAGGCGCCTGCAGTGTTCTGTAGGAGCTCATAGGGTTTTAGTGAGGTTCCGTTGTGTTGCTAAGGGTCTTGTAGAGTGCTGTCGGGTCCTGGAGTATTCTGTAGGGTTCCAGAGGGGCTCGTAGGGTTCCGTTGAAATCTGTAGGCTTCCCTAGGGGCCCGTGGAGTCCCGTAGATTTCCGTAGGGGCCTGTAGTGTTCCCTAGGGGCCTCTAGAGTCTCGTACGGTTCTGTAGGGGCCTGTGGTGTTCCCTAGGGGCCTGTAGAGTCTCGTACGGTTCCGTAGGGGCCTGTGGTGTTCCCTAGGGGCCTCTAGAGTCTCGTACAGTTCCGTAGGGTCCTGTAGGTTTCCATAAGCGCCCGCAGAGGTCTGAAGGGGCCCGTACTGTTCCATAAGGATCCATAGGGTTCCGTAGAGCTTCGTAGGTTCCCTAGAGGCCTGTAGAGTACCGCAGGAGCCAGTAGTGTTCTGTAGGGGCCCGTAAGGTTCCTTCCGTAGGGGCTGGCAGTGTTCCGTAGGGTCCTCTAGGGTTGTGTAAGTGCCCGCAGCAGTCTGTAGGAGTCTGTGGGATTCTGTAAGGTTCTGGAGGGTTCTGCAGCGTTCTGTAGGGGCCCGTAGAGTTCCGTAGTGGCTGGTAAAGTTCCGTAGGGCCCTGTGGGGTTCTGTATGGACCTGTAGGGTTCTGTAGGGGCCTGTAGGCTTCTGTAAGTGCCCGCAAGTGTCTGTAGGGTTCCGTAGGGGTCTGTAGGGTTCCGTAGGCGCCTGCAGTGTTCTGTAGGAGCCCATAGGGTTTTAGTGAGGTTCCGTTGTGTTGCTAAGGGTCTTGTAGAGTGCTGTCGGGTCCTGGAGTATTCTGTAGGGTTCCAGAGGGGCTCGTAGGGTTCCGCTGAAATCTGTAGGCTTCCCTAGGGGCCCGTGGAGTCCCGTAGATTTCCGTAGGGGCCTGTAGGGTTGTGTAAGTGCCCGCAGGGGTTGGTAGGAGGTTGTAGGGTGCCATAAGTTTCCAGAGGGTTGTGTAGGGTTCTGTAGGGGCCTGTGGTGTTCCCTAGGGGCCTGTAGAGTCTCGTACATTTCCATAGGGGCCTGTGGTGTTCCCTAGGGGCCTGTAGAGTCTCGTACGGTTCCGTAGGGGCCTGTGGTGTTCCCTAGCGGCCTCTAGAGTCTCGTACAGTTCCGTAGGGTCCTGTAGGTTTCCATAAGCGCCCGCAGAGGTCTGAAGGGACCCGTACTGTTCCATAAGGATCCATAGGGTTCCGTAGAGCTTCGTAGGTTCCCTAGAGGCCTGTAGAGTACCGCAGGAGCCAGTAGTGTTCTGTAGGGGCCCGTAAGGTTCCTTCCGTAGGGGCTGGCAGTGTTCCGTAGGGGCCTCTAGGGTTGTGTAAGTGCCCGCAGCAGTCTGTAGGAGTCTGTGGGATTCTGTAAGGTTCTGGAGGGTTCTGCAGCGTTCTGTAGGGGCCCGTAGAGTTCCGTAGTGGCTGGTAAAGTTCCGTAGGGCCCTGTGGGGTTCTGTATGGACCTGTAGGGTTCTGTAGGGGCCTGCAGGCTTCTGTAAGTGCCCGCAAGTGTCTGTAGGGTTCCGTAGGGGTCTGTAGGGTTCCGTAGGCACCTGCAGTGTTCTGTAGGAGCCCATAGGGTTTTAGTGAGGTTCCGTTGTGTTGCTAAGGGTCTTGTAGAGTGCTGTCGGGTCCTGGAGTATTCTGTAGGGTTCCAGAGGGGCTGGTAGGGTTCCGTTGAAATCTGTAGGCTTCCCTAGGGTCCCGTTGAGTCCCGTAGATTTCTGTAGGGACCTGTAGGGTTGTGTAAGTGCCCGCAGGGGTTGGTAGGAGCTTGTAGGGTGCCATAAGTTTCCAGAGGGTTGTGTAGGGTTCCGTAGGGGCCTGTGGTGTTCCCTAGGGGCCTGTAGAGTCTCGTACATTTCCATAGGGGCCTGTGGTGTTCCCTAGGGGACTGTAGAGTCTCGTACTTTTCCGTAGGGGCCTGTGGTGTTCCCTAGGGGCCTCTAGAGTCTCGTACAGTTCCGTAGGGTCCTGTAGGTTTCCATAAGCGCCCGCAGAGGTCTGAAGGGACCCGTACTGTTCCATAAGGATCCATAGGATTCCGTAGAGCTTCGTAGGTTCCCTAGAGGCCTGTAGAGTACCGCAGGAGCCAGTAGTGTTCTGTAGGGGCCCGTAAGGTTCCTTCCGTAGGGGCTGGCAGTGTTCCGTAGGGTCCTCTAGGGTTGTGTAAGTGCCCGCAGCAGTCTGTAGGAGTCTGTGGGATTCTGTAAGGTTCTGGAGGGTTCTGCAGGGTTCTGTAGGGGCCCGTAGAGTTCCGTAGTGGCTGGTAAAGTTCCGTAGGGCCCTGTGGGGTTCTGTATGGACCTGTAGGGTTCTGTAGGGGCCTGCAGGCTTCTGTAAGTGCCCGCAGGTGTCTGTAGGGTTTTGTAGGGG
The DNA here is from genome assembly GCF_964106895.1 of Numenius arquata. NCBI lineage: Eukaryota > Metazoa > Chordata > Aves > Charadriiformes > Scolopacidae > Numenius > Numenius arquata. The sequence goes on from NW_027415492.1 coordinate 212,026, forward strand.
TCTGTAGGGTTCCGTAGGCGCCTGCAGTGTTCTGTAGGAGCCCATAGGGTTTTAGTGAGGTTCCGTTGTGTTGCTAAGGGTCTTGTAGAGTGCTGTCGGGTCCTGGAGTATTCTGTAGGGTTCCAGAAGGGCTTGTAGGGTTCCGTCGAAATCTGTAGGCTTCCCTAGGGGCCCGTGGAGTCCCGTAGATTTCCGTAGGGGCCTGTAGGGTTGTGTAAGTGCCCGCAGGGGTTGGTAGGAGGTTGTAGGGTGCCATAAGTTTCCAGAGGGTTGTGTAGGGTTCCGTAGGGGCCTGTGGTGTTCCCTAGGGGCCTGTAGAGTCTCGTACGGTTCTGTAGGGGCCTGTGGTGTTCCCTAGGGGCCTGTAGAGTCTCGTACGGTTCCGTAGGGGCCTGTGGTGTTCCCTAGGGGCCTCTAGAGTCTCGTACAGTTCCGTAGGGTCCTGTAGGTTTCCATAAGCGCCCGCAGAGGTCTGAAGGGGCCCGTACTGTTCCATAAGGATCCATAGGGTTCCGTAGAGCTTCGTAGGTTCCCTAGAGGCCTGTAGAGTACCGCAGGAGCCAGTAGTGTTCTGTAGGGGCCCGTAAGGTTCCTTCCGTAGGGGCTGGCAGTGTTCCGTAGGGTCCTCTAGGGTTGTGTAAGTGCCCGCAGCAGTCTGTAGGAGTCTGTGGGATTCTGTAAGGTTCTGGAGGGTTCTGCAGCGTTCTGTAGGGGCCCGTAGAGTTCCGTAGTGGCTGGTAAAGTTCCGTAGGGCCCTGTGGGGTTCTGTATGGACCTGTAGGGTTCTGTAGGGGCCTGTAGGCTTCTGTAAGTGCCCGCAAGTGTCTGTAGGGTTCCGTAGGGGTCTGTAGGGTTCCGTAGGCGCCTGCAGTGTTCTGTAGGAGCCCATAGGGTTTTAGTGAGGTTCCGTTGTGTTGCTAAGGGTCTTGTAGAGTGCTGTCGGGTCCTGGAGTATTCTGTAGGGTTCCAGAGGGGCTCGTAGGGTTCCGCTGAAATCTGTAGGCTTCCCTAGGGGCCCGTGGAGTCCCGTAGATTTCCGTAGGGGCCTGTAGGGTTGTGTAAGTGCCCGCAGGGGTTGGTAGGAGGTTGTAGGGTGCCATAAGTTTCCAGAGGGTTGTGTAGGGTTCCGTAGGGGCCTGTGGTGTTCCCTAGGGGCCTGTAGAGTCTCGTACATTTCCATAGGGGCCTGTGGTGTTCCCTAGGGGCCTGTAGAGTCTCGTACGGTTCCGTAGGGGCCTGTGGTGTTCCCTAGCGGCCTCTAGAGTCTCGTACAGTTCCGTAGGGTCCTGTAGGTTTCCATAAGCGCCCGCAGAGGTCTGAAGGGACCCGTACTGTTCCATAAGGATCCATAGGGTTCCGTAGAGCTTCGTAGGTTCCCTAGAGGCCTGTAGAGTACCGCAGGAGCCAGTAGTGTTCTGTAGGGGCCCGTAAGGTTCCTTCCGTAGGGGCTGGCAGTGTTCCGTAGGGGCCTCTAGGGTTGTGTAAGTGCCCGCAGCAGTCTGTAGGAGTCTGTGGGATTCTGTAAGGTTCTGGAGGGTTCTGCAGCGTTCTGTAGGGGCCCGTAGAGTTCCGTAGTGGCTGGTAAAGTTCCGTAGGGCCCTGTGGGGTTCTGTATGGACCTGTAGGGTTCTGTAGGGGCCTGCAGGCTTCTGTAAGTGCCCGCAAGTGTCTGTAGGGTTCCGTAGGGGTCTGTAGGGTTCCGTAGGCACCTGCAGTGTTCTGTAGGAGCCCATAGGGTTTTAGTGAGGTTCCGTTGTGTTGCTAAGGGTCTTGTAGAGTGCTGTCGGGTCCTGGAGTATTCTGTAGGGTTCCAGAGGGGCTCGTAGGGTTCCGTTGAAATCTGTAGGCTTCCCTAGGGTCCCGTGGAGTCCCGTAGATTTCTGTAGGGACCTGTAGGGTTGTGTAAGTGCCCGCAGGGGTTGGTAGGAGCTTGTAGGGTGCCATAAGTTTCCAGAGGGTTGTGTAGGGTTCCGTAGGGGCCTGTGGTGTTCCCTAGGGGCCTGTAGAGTCTCGTACATTTCCATAGGGGCCTGTGGTGTTCCCTAGGGGACTGTAGAGTCTCGTACTTTTCCGTAGGGGCCTGTGGTGTTCCCTAGGGGCCTCTAGAGTCTCGTACAGTTCCGTAGGGTCCTGTAGGTTTCCATAAGCGCCCGCAGAGGTCTGAGGGACCCGTACTGTTCCATAAGGATCCATAGGGTTCCGTAGAGCTTCGTAGGTTCCCTAGAGGGCTGTAGAGTACCGCAGGAGCCAGTAGTGTTCTGTAGGGGCCCGTAAGGTTCCTTCCGTAGGGGCTGGCAGTGTTCCGTAGGGGCCTGTAGGGTTGTGTAAGTGCCCGCAGCAGTCTGTAGGAGTCTGTGGGATTCTGTAAGGTTCTGGAGGGTTCTGCAGGGTTCTGTAGGGGCCCGTAGAGTTCCGTAGTGGCTGGTAAAGTTCCGTAGGGCCCTGTGGGGTTCTGTATGGACCTGTAGGGTTCTGTAGGGGCCTGCAGGCTTCTGTAAGTGCCCACAGGTGTCTGTAGGGTTTTGTAGGGGTCTGTAGGGTTCCGTAGGCGCCTGCAGTGTTCTGTAGGAGCCCATAGGGTTTTAGTGAGGTTCCGTTGTGTTGCTAAGGGTCTTGTAGAGTGCTGTCGGGTCCTGGAGTATTCTGTAGGGTTCCAGAGGGGCTCGTAGGGTTCCGTTGAAATCTGTAGGCTTCCCTAGGGGCCCGTGGAGTCCCGTAGATTTCCGTAGGGGCCTGTAGGGTTGTGTAAGTGCCCGCAGGGGTTGGTAGGAGCTTGTAGGGTGCCATAAGTTTCCAGAGGGTAGTGTAGGGTTCCGTAGGGGCCTGTGGTGTTCCCTAGGGGCCTGTAGAGTCTCGTACGGTTCCGTAGGGTCCTGTGGTGTTCCCTAGGGGCCCGTGGAGTCCCGTAGATTTCCGTAGGGGCCTGTAGTGTTCCCTAGGTGCCTCTAGAGTCTCGTACAGTTCCGTAGGGTCCTGTAGGTTTCCATAAGCGCCCGCAGAGATCTGAAGGGGCCCGTACTGTTCCGTAAGGATCCACAGGGCTCCGTAGAGCTTCGTAGGTTCCCTAGAGGCCTGTAGAGTACCGCAGGAGCCAGTAGTGTTCTGTAGGGGCCCGTAGGGTTCCTTCCATAGGGGCTGGCAGTGTTCCGTAGGGGCCTGTAGGGTTGTGTAAGTGCCCGCAGCAGTCTGTAGGAGTCTGTGGGATTCTGTAAGGTTCTGGAGGGTTCTGCAGGGTTCTGTAGGGGCCCGTAGAGTTCCGTAGTGGCTGGTAAAGTTCCCTAGGGCCCTGTGGGGTTCTGTATGGACCTGTAGGGTTCTGTAGGGGCCTGCAGGCTTCTGTAAGTGCCCACAGGTGTCTGTAGGGTTTTGTAGGGGTCTGTAGGGTTCCGTAGGCGCCTGCAGTGTTCTGTAGGAGCCCATAGGGTTTTAGTGAGGTTCCGTTGTGTTGCTAAGGGTCTTGTAGAGTGCTGTCGGGTCCTGGAGTATTCTGTAGGGTTCCAGAAGGGCTCGTAGGGTTCCGTCGAAATCCGTAGGCTTCCCTAGGGGCCCGTGGAGTCCCGTAGATTTCCGTAGGGGCCTGTAGGGTTGTGTAAGTGCCCGCAGGGGTTGGTAGGAGGTTGTAGGGTGCCATAAGTTTCCAGAGGGTTGTGTAGGGTTCCGTAGGGGCCTGTGGTGTTCCCTAGGGGCCTGTAGAGTCTCGTACGGTTCCGTAGGGGCCTGTGGTGTTCCCTAGCGGCCTCTAGAGTCTCGTACAGTTCCGTATGGTCCTGTAGGTTTCCATAAGCGCCCGCAGAGGTCTGAAGGGGCCCGTACTGTTCCGTAAGGATCCATAGGGTTCCGTAGAGCTTCGTAGGTTCCCTAGAGGCCTGTAGAGTACCGCAGGAGCCAGTAGTGTTCTGTAGGGGCCCGTAAGGTTCCTTCCGTAGGGGCTGGCAGTGTTCCGTAGGGGCCTGTAGGGTTGTGTAAGTGCCCGCAGCAGTCTGTAGGAGTCTGTGGGATTCTGTAAGGTTCTGGAGGGTTCTGCAGGGTTCTGTAGGGGCCCGTAGAGTTCCGTAGTGGCTGGTAAAGTTCCGTAGGGCCCTGTGGGGTTCTGTATGGACCTGTAGGGTTCTGTAGGGGCCTGCAGGCTTCTGTAATTGCCCACAGGTGTCTGTAGGGTTTTCATAGAATCATAGAATCATAGAATGGCTAGAGTTGGAAAGGACCTTAAAGATCATCTAGTTCCAACCCCCCTGCCATGGGCAGGGACACCTCTCACTAGAGCAGGTTGCTTAAAGCCCCATCCAGCCTGGCCTTGAACACTTCCAGGGATGGGGCATCCACAACTTCCCTGGGCAACCTGTTCCAGTGCCTCACCACCCTCACTGTAAAGAATTTCTTCCTTATATCTAATCTAAATCTCTTCTCTTCCAATTTAAAACCATTGCCCCTTGTCCTGTCACCACTCTTCCTGACAAAGAGTCCCTCTTCAGCTCTTCTGTAGGCTCCCTTCAGGTATTGATAGGCTGTTATAAGGTCTCCCCGGAGCCTTCTCTTCTCCAGGCTGAACAACCCCAGCTCTCTCAGTCTGTCTTCATAGGAGAGGTGCTCCATCCCTCTGATCATCCTCGTGGCCCTCCGCTGGACCCGTTCCAACAGGTCCATGTCCTTTCTGTGTTGAGGACTCCAAAGCTGGACACAGTACTCCAGGAGGGGTCTCACGAGCGCAGAGTAGAGGGGCAGAATCACCTCGCGAGACCTGCTGGCCACACTTCTCCTGATGCAGCCCAGGACACGGTTGGCTCTCTGGGCTGCCAGTGCACACTGCCTGCTCATGTTGAGCTTCTCATCCATAAGCACTCCCAAGTCCTTCTCCTCGGGGCTGCTCTCCAGCCATTCTCCACCCAACTTGTATTTGTGCCTGGGGTTGCCACGTCCCAGGTGCAGGACCCTGCACTTGGCTTGGTTGAACTTCATGCAATTTGCACGAGCCCACCTCTCCAGCCTGTCTAGGTCCCTCTGGATGGCATCCCTTCCCTCCAGCGTGTCAACTGCGCCACCGAGCTTGGTGTCATCAGCAAACTTGCTGAGGGTGCACTCTATCCCACTGTCCATGTCACCGACAAAGATGTTAAACAGTACTGGTCCCAGTACCGACCCCTGCGGAACACCACTCGTTACTGGCCGCCACCTGGACATTGAGCCATTGATTGTAACCCTTTGGATGCGGCCATCCAGCCAGTTCCCTATCCACCGAGTGGTCCATCCATCGAATCCATGAGTTTCCAATTTTGAGACCAGGATGTCGTGCGGGACAGTGTCAAATGCTTTGCATAAGTCCAGGTAAATGACGTCAGTCGCTCTGCCCTTGTCTACCAAGTCTGTGGCAGTATTGTAAAAGGCCACCAAAGGGTTTTGTAGGGGTCTGTAGGGTTCCGTAGGCGCCTGCAGTGTTCTGTAGGAGCCCATAGGGTTTTAGTGAGGTTCCGTTGTGTTGCTAAGGGTCTTGTAGAGTGCTGTCGGGTCCTGGAGTATTCTGTAGGGTTCCAGAGGGGCTGGTAGGGTTCCGTTGAAATCTGTAGGCTTCCCTAGGGGCCCGTGGAGTCCCGTAGATTTCCGTAGGGGCCTGTAGGGTTGTGTAAGTGCCCGCAGGGGTTGGTAGGAGCTTGTAGGGCGCCATAAGTTTCCAGAGGGTAGTGTAGGGTTCCGTAGGGGCCTGTGGTGTTCCCTAGGGGCCTGTAGAGTCTCGTACAGTTCCGTAGGGTCCTGTAGGTTTCCATAAGCGCCCGCAGAGGTCTGAAGGGGCCCGTACTGTTCCGTAAGGATCCATAGGGCTCCGTAGAGCTTCGTAGGTTCCCTAGAGGCCTGTAGAGTACCGCAGGAGCCAGTAGTGTTCTGTAGGGGCCCGTAGGGTTCCTTCCATAGGGGCTGGCAGTGTTCCGTAGGGTCCTCTAGGGTTGAGTAAGTGCCCGCAGGAGTCTGTAGGAATCCGTGGGATTCTGTAAGGTTCTGGAGGGTTCTGCAGGGTTCCGTAGGGGCCCGTAGAGTTCCGTAGTGGCTGGTAAAGTCCCCTAGGGCCCTGTACCGTTCCGTAACTGCCTGCAAGGGTCTTTAGGCTTCCGTAGGGGCTGGTAGGGTTCCATAAAGTTCCGTGGGTTCCTGCAGAGTTCTGCAAGTGCCCGCAAGGGCCTGTAGGGGCCCACAGTGTTTCTGTCAGGTTCCGTAGAGTTCCGTAGGGGCCATAGGTTTCCGTAGCGGCTGGTAGTATTCCGTAGGGGTCTGTAGGGTTCCGTAGGCACCTGCAGTGTTCTGTAGGAGCCCATAGGGTTTTAGTGAGGTTCCGTTGTGTTGCTAAGGGTCTTGTAGAGTGCTGTCGGGTCCTGGAGTATTCTGTAGGGTTCCAGAGGGGCTCGTAGGTTTCCGTTGAAATCTGTAGGCTTCCCTAGGGGCCCGTGGAGTCCCGTAGATTTCCATACGGGCCTGTAGGGTTGTGTAAGTGCCCGCAGGGGTTGGTAGGAGCTTGTAGGGTGCCATAAGTTTCCAGAGGGTTGTGTAGGTTTCCGTAGGGGCCTGTGGTGTTCCCTAGGGGCCTCTAGAGTCTCGTACAGTTCCGTAGGGTCCTGTAGGTTTCCATAAGCGCCCGCAGAGGTCTGAAGGGGCCCGTACTGTTCCGTAAGGATCCTTAGGGTTCCGTAGAGCTTCGTAGGTTACCTAGAGGCCTGTAGAGTACCGCAGGAGCCAGTAGTGTTCTGTAGGGGCCCGTAAGGTTCCTTCCGTAGGGGCTGGCAGTGTTCCGTAGGGGCCTGTAGGGTTGTGTAAGTGCCCGCAGCAGTCTGTAGGAGTCTGTGGGATTCTGTAAGGTTCTGGAGGGTTCTGCAGGGTTCTGTAGGGGCCCGTAGAGTTCCGTAGTGGCTGGTAAAGTTCCGTAGGGCCCTGTGGGGTTCTGTATGGACCTGTAGGGTTCCGTAGGCACCTGCAGTGTTCTGTAGGAGCCCATAGGGTTTTAGTGAGGTTCCGTTGTGTTGCTAAGGGTCTTGTAGAGTGCTGTCGGGTCCTGGAGTATTCTGTAGGGTTCCAGAGGGGCTCGTAGGGTTCCGTTGAAATCTGTAGGCTTCCCTAGGGGCCCGTGGAGTCCCGTAGATTTCCGTAGGGGCCTGTAGGGTTGTGTAAGTGCCCGCAGGGGTTGGTAGGAGGTTGTAGGGTGCCATAAGTTTCCCGAGGGTTGTGTAGGGTTCCGTAGGGGCCTGTGGTGTTCCCTAGGGGCCTGTAGAGTCTCGTACGGTTCCGTAGGGGCCTGTGGTGTTCCCTAAGGGCCTGTAGAGTCTCGTACGGTTCCGTAGGGGCCTGTAGTGTTCCCTAGGGGCCTCTAGAGTCTCGTACAGTTCCGTAGGGTCCTGTAGGTTTCCATAAGCGCCCGCAGAGGTCTGAGGGACCCGTACTGTTCCATAAGGATCCATAGGGTTCCGTAGAGCTTCGTAGGTTCCCTAGAGGGCTGTAGAGTACCGCAGGAGCCAGTAGTGTTCTGTAGGGGCCCGTAAGGTTCCTTCCGTAGGGGCTGGCAGTGTTCCGTAGGGGCCTGTAGGGTTGTGTAAGTGCCCGCAGCAGTCTGTAGGAGTCTGTGGGATTCTGTAAGGTTCTGGAGGGTTCTGCAGGGTTCTGTAGGGGCCCGTAGAGTTCCGTAGTGGCTGGTAAAGTTCCGTAGGGCCCTGTGGGGTTCTGTATGGACCTGTAGGGTTCTGTAGGGGCCTGCAGGCTTCTGTAAGTGCCCACAGGTGTCTGTAGGGTTTTGTAGGGGTCTGTAGGGTTCCGTAGGCGCCTGCAGTGTTCTGTAGGAGCCCATAGGGTTTTAGTGAGGTTCCGTTGTGTTGCTAAGGGTCTTGTAGAGTGCTGTCGGGTCCTGGAGTATTCTGTAGGGTTCCAGAGGGGCTCGTAGGGTTCCGTTGAAATCTGTAGGCTTCCCTAGGGGCCCGTGGAGTCCCGTAGATTTCCGTAGGGGCCTGTAGGGTTGTGTAAGTGCCCGCAGGGGTTGGTAGGAGCTTGTAGGGTGCCATAAGTTTCCAGAGGGTAGTGTAGGGTTCCGTAGGGGCCTGTGGTGTTCCCTAGGGGCCTGTAGAGTCTCGTACGGTTCCGTAGGGTCCTGTGGTGTTCCCTAGGGGCCCGTGGAGTCCCGTAGATTTCCGTAGGGGCCTGTAGTGTTCCCTAGGTGCCTCTAGAGTCTCGTACAGTTCCGTAGGGTCCTGTAGGTTTCCATAAGCGCCCGCAGAGGTCTGAAGGGACCCGTACTGTTCCATAAGGATCCATAGGGTTCCGTAGAGCTTCGTAGGTTCCCTAGAGGCCTGTAGAGTACCACAGGAGCCAGTAGTGTTCTGTAGGGGCCCGTAAGGTTCCTTCCGTAGGGGCTGGCAGTGTTCCGTAGGGGCCTGTAGGGTTGTGTAAGTGCCCGCAGCAGTCTGTAGGAGTCTGTGGGATTCTGTAAGGTTCTGGAGGGTTCTGCAGGGTTCTGTAGGGGCCCGTAGAGTTCCGTAGTGGCTGGTAAAGTTCCCTAGGGCCCTGTGGGGTTCTGTATGGACCTGTAGGGTTCTGTAGGGGCCTGCAGGCTTCTGTAAGTGCCCACAGGTGTCTGTAGGGTTTTGTAGGGGTCTGTAGGGTTCCGTAGGCGCCTGCAGTGTTCTGTAGGAGCCCATAGGGTTTTAGTGAGGTTCCGTTGTGTTGCTAAGGGTCTTGTAGAGTGCTGTCGGGTCCTGGAGTATTCTGTAGGGTTCCAGAAGGGCTCGTAGGGTTCCGTCGAAATCCGTAGGCTTCCCTAGGGGCCCGTGGAGTCCCGTAGATTTCCGTAGGGGCCTGTAGGGTTGTGTAAGTGCCCGCAGGGGTTGGTAGGAGGTTGTAGGGTGCCATAAGTTTCCAGAGGGTTGTGTAGGGTTCCGTAGGGGCCTGTGGTGTTCCCTAGGGGCCTGTAGAGTCTCGTACGGTTCCGTAGGGGCCTGTGGTGTTCCCTAGCGGCCTCTAGAGTCTCGTACAGTTCCGTATGGTCCTGTAGGTTTCCATAAGCGCCCGCAGAGGTCTGAAGGGGCCCGTACTGTTCCGTAAGGATCCATAGGGTTCCGTAGAGCTTCGTAGGTTCCCTAGAGGCCTGTAGAGTACCGCAGGAGCCAGTAGTGTTCTGTAGGGGCCCGTAAGGTTCCTTCCGTAGGGGCTGGCAGTGTTCCGTAGGGGCCTGTAGGGTTGTGTAAGTGCCCGCAGCAGTCTGTAGGAGTCTGTGGGATTCTGTAAGGTTCTGGAGGGTTCTGCAGGGTTCTGTAGGGGCCCGTAGAGTTCCGTAGTGGCTGGTAAAGTTCCGTAGGGCCCTGTGGGGTTCTGTATGGACCTGTAGGGTTCTGTAGGGGCCTGCAGGCTTCTGTAATTGCCCACAGGTGTCTGTAGGGTTTTCATAGAATCATAGAATCATAGAATGGCTAGAGTTGGAAAGGACCTTAAAGATCATCTAGTTCCAACCCCCCTGCCATGGGCAGGGACACCTCTCACTAGAGCAGGTTGCTTAAAGCCCCATCCAGCCTGGCCTTGAACACTTCCAGGGATGGGGCATCCACAACTTCCCTGGGCAACCTGTTCCAGTGCCTCACCACCCTCACTGTAAAGAATTTCTTCCTTATATCTAATCTAAATCTCTTCTCTTCCAATTTAAAACCATTGCCCCTTGTCCTGTCACCACTCTTCCTGACAAAGAGTCCCTCTTCAGCTCTTCTGTAGGCTCCCTTCAGGTATTGATAGGCTGTTATAAGGTCTCCCCGGAGCCTTCTCTTCTCCAGGCTGAACAACCCCAGCTCTCTCAGTCTGTCTTCATAGGAGAGGTGCTCCATCCCTCTGATCATCCTCGTGGCCCTCCGCTGGACCCGTTCCAACAGGTCCATGTCCTTTCTGTGTTGAGGACTCCAAAGCTGGACACAGTACTCCAGGAGGGGTCTCACGAGCGCAGAGTAGAGGGGCAGAATCACCTCGCGAGACCTGCTGGCCACACTTCTCCTGATGCAGCCCAGGACACGGTTGGCTCTCTGGGCTGCCAGTGCACACTGCCTGCTCATGTTGAGCTTCTCATCCATAAGCACTCCCAAGTCCTTCTCCTCGGGGCTGCTCTCCAGCCATTCTCCACCCAACTTGTATTTGTGCCTGGGGTTGCCACGTCCCAGGTGCAGGACCCTGCACTTGGCTTGGTTGAACTTCATGCAATTTGCACGAGCCCACCTCTCCAGCCTGTCTAGGTCCCTCTGGATGGCATCCCTTCCCTCCAGCGTGTCAACTGCGCCACCGAGCTTGGTGTCATCAGCAAACTTGCTGAGGGTGCACTCTATCCCACTGTCCATGTCACCGACAAAGATGTTAAACAGTACTGGTCCCAGTACCGACCCCTGCGGAACACCACTCGTTACTGGCCGCCACCTGGACATTGAGCCATTGATTGTAACCCTTTGGATGCGGCCATCCAGCCAGTTCCCTATCCACCGAGTGGTCCATCCATCGAATCCATGAGTTTCCAATTTTGAGACCAGGATGTCGTGCGGGACAGTGTCAAATGCTTTGCATAAGTCCAGGTAAATGACGTCAGTCGCTCTGCCCTTGTCTACCAAGTCTGTGGCAGTATTGTAAAAGGCCACCAAAGGGTTTTGTAGGGGTCTGTAGGGTTCCGTAGGCGCCTGCAGTGTTCTGTAGGAGCCCATAGGGTTTTAGTGAGGTTCCGTTGTGTTGCTAAGGGTCTTGTAGAGTGCTGTCGGGTCCTGGAGTATTCTGTAGGGTTCCAGAGGGGCTGGTAGGGTTCCGTTGAAATCTGTAGGCTTCCCTAGGGGCCCGTGGAGTCCCGTAGATTTCCGTAGGGGCCTGTAGGGTTGTGTAAGTGCCCGCAGGGGTTGGTAGGAGCTTGTAGGGCGCCATAAGTTTCCAGAGGGTAGTGTAGGGTTCCGTAGGGGCCTGTGGTGTTCCCTAGGGGCCTGTAGAGTCTCGTACAGTTCCGTAGGGTCCTGTAGGTTTCCATAAGCGCCCGCAGAGGTCTGAAGGGGCCCGTACTGTTCCGTAAGGATCCATAGGGCTCCGTAGAGCTTCGTAGGTTCCCTAGAGGCCTGTAGAGTACCGCAGGAGCCAGTAGTGTTCTGTAGGGGCCCGTAGGGTTCCTTCCATAGGGGCTGGCAGTGTTCCGTAGGGTCCTCTAGGGTTGAGTAAGTGCCCGCAGGAGTCTGTAGGAATCCGTGGGATTCTGTAAGGTTCTGGAGGGTTCTGCAGGGTTCCGTAGGGGCCCGTAGAGTTCCGTAGTGGCTGGTAAAGTCCCCTAGGGCCCTGTACCGTTCCGTAACTGCCTGCAAGGGTCTTTAGGCTTCCGTAGGGGCTGGTAGGGTTCCATAAAGTTCCGTGGGTTCCTGCAGAGTTCTGCAAGTGCCCGCAAGGGCCTGTAGGGGCCCACAGTGTTTCTGTCAGGTTCCGTAGAGTTCCGTAGGGGCCATAGGTTTCCGTAGCGGCTGGTAGTATTCCGTAGGGGTCTGTAGGGTTCCGTAGGCACCTGCAGTGTTCTGTAGGAGCCCATAGGGTTTTAGTGAGGTTCCGTTGTGTTGCTAAGGGTCTTGTAGAGTGCTGTCGGGTCCTGGAGTATTCTGTAGGGTTCCAGAGGGGCTCGTAGGTTTCCGTTGAAATCTGTAGGCTTCCCTAGGGGCCCGTGGAGTCCCGTAGATTTCCATACGGGCCTGTAGGGTTGTGTAAGTGCCCGCAGGGGTTGGTAGGAGCTTGTAGGGTGCCATAAGTTTCCAGAGGGTTGTGTAGGTTTCCGTAGGGGCCTGTGGTGTTCCCTAGGGGCCTCTAGAGTCTCGTACAGTTCCGTAGGGTCCTGTAGGTTTCCATAAGCGCCCGCAGAGGTCTGAAGGGGCCCGTACTGTTCCGTAAGGATCCTTAGGGTTCCGTAGAGCTTCGTAGGTTACCTAGAGGCCTGTAGAGTACCGCAGGAGCCAGTAGTGTTCTGTAGGGGCCCGTAAGGTTCCTTCCGTAGGGGCTGGCAGTGTTCCGTAGGGGCCTGTAGGGTTGTGTAAGTGCCCGCAGCAGTCTGTAGGAGTCTGTGGGATTCTGTAAGGTTCTGGAGGGTTCTGCAGGGTTCTGTAGGGGCCCGTAGAGTTCCGTAGTGGCTGGTAAAGTTCCGTAGGGCCCTGTGGGGTTCTGTATGGACCTGTAGGGTTCCGTAGGCACCTGCAGTGTTCTGTAGGAGCCCATAGGGTTTTAGTGAGGTTCCGTTGTGTTGCTAAGGGTCTTGTAGAGTGCTGTCGGGTCCTGGAGTATTCTGTAGGGTTCCAGAGGGGCTGGTAGGGTTCCGTTGAAATCTGTAGGCTTCCCTAGGGGCCCGTGGAGTCCCGTAGATTTCCGTAGGGGCCTGTAGGGTTGTGTAAGTGCCCGCAGGGGTTGGTAGGAGGTTGTAGGGTGCCATAAGTTTCCAGAGGGTTGTGTAGGGTTTAGTAGGGGCCTGTGGTGTTCCCTAGGGGCCTGTAGAGTCTCGTACCGTTCCGTAGGGGCCTGTGGTGTTCCCTAGGGGCCTGTAGAGTCTCGTACGGTTCCGTAGGGGCCTGTAGTGTTCCCTAGGGGCCTCTAGAGTCTTGTACAGTTCCGTAGGGTCCTGTAGGTTTCCATAAGCGCCCGCAGAGGTCTGAAGGGGCCCATACTGTTCCGTAAGGATCCATAGGGCTCCGTAGAGCTTCGTAGGTTCCCTAGAGGCCTGTAGAGTACCGCAGGAGCCAGTAGTGTTCTGTAGGGGCCCGTAGGGTTCCTTCCGTAGGGGCTGGCAGTGTTCCGTAGGGTCCTCTAGGGTTGAGTAAGTGCCCGCAGGAGTCTGTAGGAATCCGTGGGATTCTGTAAGGCTCTGGAGGGTTCTGCAGGGTTCCGTAGGGGCCCGTAGAGTTCCGTAGTGGCTGGTAAAGTTCCGTAGGGCCCTGTACCGTTCCGTAACTGCCTGCAAGGGTCTTTAGGCTTCCGTAGGGGCTGGTAGGGTTCCATAAAGTTCCGTGGGTTCCTGCAGAGTTCTGCAAGTGCCCGCAAGGGCCTGTAGGGGCGCACAGTGTTTCTGTCAGGTTCCGTAGAGTTCCGTAGGGGCCATAGGTTTCCGTAGCGGCTGGTAGTATTCCGTAGGGGTCTGTAGGGTTCCGTAGGCACCTGCAGTGTTCTGTAGGAGCCCATAGGGTTTTAGTGAGGTTCCGTTGTGTTGCTAAGGGTCTTGTAGAGTGCTGTCGGGTCCTGGAGTATTCTGTAGGGTTCCAGAGGGGCTCGTAGGGTTCCGTTGAAATCTGTAGGCTTCCCTAGGGGCCCGTGGAGTCCCGTAGATTTCCGTAGGGGCCTGTAGGGTTGTGTAAGTGCCCGCAGGGGTTGGTAGGAGCTTGTAGGGTGCCATAAGTTTCCAGAGGGTTGTGTAGGGTTCCGTAGGGGCCTGTGGTGTTCCCTAGGGGCCTGTAGAGTTTCGTACGGTTCCGTAGGGGCCTGTGGTGTTCCCTAAGGGCCTGTAGAGTCTCGTACGGTTCCGTAGGGGCCTGTAGTGTTCCCTAGGGGCCTCTAGAGTCTCGTACAGTTCCGTAGGGTCCTGTAGGTTTCCATAAGCGCCCGCAGAGGTCTGAAGGGGCCCGTACTGTTCCGTAAGGATCCATAGGGCTCCGTAGAGCTTCGTAGGTTCCCTAGAGGGCTGTAGAGTACCGCAGGGGCCAGTAGTGTTCTGTAGGGGCCCGTAAGGTTCCTTCCGTAGGGGCTGGCAGTGTTCCGTAGGGGCCTGTAGGGTTATGTAAGTGCCCGCAGCAGTCTGTAGGAGTCTGTGGGATTCTGTAAGGTTCTGGAGGGTTCTGCAGGGTTCTGTAGGGGCCCGTAGAGTTCCGTAGTGGCTGGTAAAGTTCCGTAGGGCCCTGTGGGGTTCTGTATGGACCTGTAGGGTTCTGTAGGGGCCTGCAGGCTTCTGTAAGTGCCCGCAGGTGTCTGTAGGGTTCCATAGGGGTCTGTAGGGTTCCGTAGGCGCCTGCAGTGTTTTGTAGGAGCCCATAGGGTTTTAGTGAGGTTCCGTTGTGTTGCTAAGGGTCTTGTAGAGTGCTGTCGGGTCCTGGAGTATTCTGTAGGGTTCCAGAGGGGCTCGTAGGGTTCCGTTGAAATCTGTAGGCTTCCCTAGGGGCCCGTGGAGTCCCGTAGATTTCCGTAGGGGCCTGTAGGGTTGTGTAAGTGCCCGCAGGGGTTGGTAGGAGGTTGTAGGGTGCCATAAGTTTCCAGAGGGTTGTGTAGGGTTCCGTAGGGGCCTGTGGTGTTCCCTAGGGGCCTATAGAGTCTCGTACGGTTCCGTAGGGGCCTGTGGTGTTCCCTAGGGGCCTGTAGAGTCTCGTACGGTTCCGTAGGGGCCTGTAGTGTTCCCTAGGGGCCTCTAGAGTCTCGTACAGTTCCGTAGGGTCCTGTAGGTTTCCATAAGCGCCCGCAGAGGTCTGAAGGGACCCGTACTGTTCCATAAGGATCCATAGGGTTCTGTAGAGCTTCGTAGGTTCCCTAGAGGCCTGTAGAGTACCGCAGGAGCCAGTAGTGTTCTGTAGGGGCCCGTAAGGTTCCTTCCGTAGGGGCTGGCAGTGTTCCGTAGGGGCCTGTAGGATTGTGTAAGTGCCCGCAGCAGTCTGTAGGAGTCTGTGGGATTCTGTAAGGTTCTGGAGGGTTCTGCAGGGTTCTGTAGGGGCCCGTAGAGTTCCGTAGTGGCTGGTAAAGTTCCGTAGGGCCCTGTGGGGTTCTGTATGGACCTGTAGGGTTCCGTAGGGGCCTGCAGGGTTCTGTAAGTGCCCGCAAGTGTCTGTAGGGTTCCGTAGGGGTCTGTAGGGTTCCGTAGGCGCCTGCAGTGTTCTGTAGGAGCCCATAGGGTTTTAGTGAGGTTCCGTTGTGTTGCTAAGGGTCTTGTAGAGTGCTGTCGGGTCCTGGAGTATTCTGTAGGGTTCCAGAGGGGCTCGTACGGTTCCGTTGAAATCTGTAGGCTTCCCTAGGGGCCCGTGGAGTCCCGTAGATTTCCGTAGGGGCCTGTAGGGTTGTGTAAGTGCCCGCAGGGGTTGGTAGGAGCTTGTAGGGTGCCATAAGTTTCCAGAGGGTAGTGTAGGGTTCCGTAGGGGCCTGTGGTGTTCCCTAGGGGCCTATAGAGTCTCGTACCGTTCCGTAGGGGCCTGTGGTGTTCCCTAGGGGCCTGTAGAGTCTCGTACGGTTCCGTAGGGGTCTGTAGTGTTCCCTAGGGGCCTCTAGAGTCTCGTACAGTTCCGTAGGGTCCTGTAGGTTTCCATAAGCGCCCGCAGAGGTCTGAAGGGGCCCGTACTGTTCCATAAGGATCCATAGGATTCCGTAGAGCTTCGTAGGTTCCCTAGAGGCCTGTAGAGTACCGCAGGAGCCAGTAGTGTTCTGTAGGGGCCCGTAGGGTTCCTTCCGTAGGGGCTGGCAGTGTTCCGTAGGGTCCTCTAGGGTTGAGTAAGTGCCCGCAGGAGTCTGTAGGAATCCGTGGGATTCTGTAAGGTTCTGGAGGGTTCTGCAGGGTTCCGTAGGGGCCCGTAGAGTTCCGTAGTGGCTGGTAACGTTCCGTAGGGCCCTGTACCGTTCCGTAACTGCCTGCAAGGGTCTTTAGGCTTCCGTAGGGGCTGGTAGGGTTCCATAAAGTTCCGTGGGTTCCTGCAGAGTTCTGCAAGTGCCCGCAAGGGCCTGTAGGGGCGCACAGTGTTTCTGTCAGGTTCCGTAGAGTTCCGTAGGGGCCATAGGTTTCCGTAGCGGCTGGTAGTATTCCGTAGGGGTCTGTAGGGTTCCGTAGGCACCTGCAGTGTTCTGTAGGAGCCCATAGGGTTTTAGTGAGGTTCCGTTGTGTTGCTAAGGGTCTTGTAGAGTGCTGTCGGGTCCTGGAGTATTCTGTAGGGTTCCAGAGGGGCTCGTAGGGTTCCGTTGAAATCTGTAGGCTTCCCTAGGGGCCCGTGGAGTCCCGTAGATTTCCGTAGGGGCCTGTAGGGTTGTGTAAGTGCCCGCAGGGGTTGGTAGGAGCTTGTAGGGTGCCATAAGTTTCCAGAGGGTTGTGTAGGGTTCCGTAGGGGCCTGTGGTGTTCCCTAGGGGCCTATAGAGTCTCGTACCGTTCCGTAGGGGCCTGTGGTGTTCCCTAGGGGCCTGTAGAGTCTCGTACGGTTCCGTAGGGGCCTGTAGTGTTCCCTAGGGGCCTCTAGAGTCTCGTACAGTTCCGTAGGGTCCTGTAGGTTTCCATAAGCGCCCGCAGAGGTCTGAAGGGGCCCGTACTGTTCCGTAAGGATCCATAGGGCTCCGTAGAGCTTCGTAGGTTCCCTAGAGGCCTGTAGAGTACCGCAGGAGCCAGTAGTGTTCTGTAGGGGCCCGTAGGGTTCCTTCCATAGGGGCTGGCAGTGTTCCGTAGGGTCCTCTAGGGTTGAGTAAGTGCCCGCAGGAGTCTGTAGGAATCCGTGGGATTCTGTAAGGCTCTGGAGGGTTCTGCAGGGTTCCGTAGGGGCCCGTAGAGTTCCGTAGTGGCTGGTAACGTTCCGTAGGGCCCTGTACCGTTCCGTAACTGCCTGCAAGGGTCTTTAGGCTTCCGTAGGGGCTGGTAGGGTTCCATAAAGTTCCGTGGGTTCCTGCAGAGTTCTGCAAGTGCCCGCAAGGGCCTGTAGGGGCGCACAGTGTTTCTGTCAGGTTCCGTAGAGTTCCGTAGGGGCCATAGGTTTCCGTAGCGGCTGGTAGTATTCCGTAGGGGTCTGTAGGGTTCCGTAGGCACCTGCAGTGTTCTGTAGGAGCCCATAGGGTTTTAGTGAGGTTCCGTTGTGTTGCTAAGGGTCTTGTAGAGTGCTGTCGGGTCCTGGAGTATTCTGTAGGGTTCCAGAGGGGCTCGTAGGGTTCCGTTGAAATCTGTAGGCTTCCCTAGGGGCCCGTGGAGTCCCGTAGATTTCCGTAGGGGCCTGTAGGGTTGTGTAAGTGCCCGCAGGGGTTGGTAGGAGGTTGTAGGGTGCCATAAGTTTCCAGAGGGTTGTGTAGGGTTCCGTAGGGGCCTGTGGTGTTCCCTAGGGGCCTATAGAGTCTTGTACCGTTCCGTAGGGGCCTGTGGTGTTCCCTAGGGGCCTGTAGAGTCTCGTACGGTTCCGTAGGGGCCTGTAGTGTTCCCTAGGGGCCTCTAGAGTCTCGTACAGTTCCGTAGGGTCCTGTAGGTTTCCATAAGCGCCCGCAGAGGTCTGAAGGGGCCCGTACTGTTCCGTAAGGATCCATAGGGCTCCGTAGAGCTTCGTAGGTTCCCTAGAGGGCTGTAGAGTACCGCAGGAGCCAGTAGTGTTCTGTAGGTGCCCGTAAGGTTCCTTCCGTAGGGGCTGGCAGTGTTCCGTAGGGGCCTGTAGGGTTGTGTAAGTGCCCGCAGCAGTCTGTAGGAGTCTGTGGGATTCTGTAAGGTTCTGGAGGGTTCTGCAGGGTTCTGTAGGGGCCCGTAGAGTTCCGTAGTGGCTGGTAAAGTTCCGTAGGGCCCTGTGGGGTTCTGTATGGACCTGTAGTGTTCCGTAGGGGCCTGCAGGGTTCTGTAAGTGCCTGCAAGTGTCTGTAGGGTTCCGTAGGGGTCTGTAGGGTTCCGTAGGCGCCTGCAGTGTTCTGTAGGAGCCCTTAGGGTTTTAGTGAGGTTCCGTTGTGTTGCTAAGGGTCTTGTAGAGTGCTGTCGGGTCCTGGAGTATTCTGTAGGGTTCCAGAGGGGCTCGTAGGGTTCTGTTGAAATCTGTAGGCTTCCCTAGGGGCCCGTGGAGTCCCGTAGATTTCCGTAGGGGCCTGTAGGGTTGTGTAAGTGCCCGCAGGGGTTGGTAGGAGCTTGTAGGGTGCCATAAGTTTCCAGAGGGTTGTGTAGGGTTCCGTAGGAGCCTGTGGTGTTCCCTAGGGGCCTATAGAGTCTCGTACCGTTCCGTAGGGGCCTGTGGTGTTCCCTAGGGGCCTGTAGAGTCTCGTACGGTTCCGTAGGGGTCTGTAGTGTTCCCTAGGGGCCTCTAGAGTCTCGTACAGTTCCGTAGGGTCCTGTAGGTTTCCATAAGCGCCCGCAGAGGTCTGAAGGGGCCCGTACTGTTCCGTAAGGATCCATAGGGCTCCGTAGAGCTTCGTAGGTTCCCTAGAGGCCTGTAGAGTACCGCAGGAGCCAGTAGTGTTCTGTAGGGGCCCGTAGGGTTCCTTCCGTAGGGGCTGGCAGTGTTCCGTAGGGTCCTCTAGGGTTGAGTAAGTGCCCGCAGGAGTCTGTAGGAATCCGTGGGATTCTGTAAGGCTCTGGAGGGTTCTGCAGGGTTCCGTAGGGGCCCGTAGAGTTCCGTAGTGGCTGGTAACGTTCCGTAGGGCCCTGTACCGTTCCGTAACTGCCTGCAAGGGTCTTTAGGCTTCCGTAGGGGCTGGTAGGGTTCCATAAAGTTCCGTGGGTTCCTGCAGAGTTCTGCAAGTGCCCGCAAGGACCTGTAGGGGCGCACAGTGTTTCTGTCAGGTTCCGTAGAGTTCCGTAGGGGCCATAGGTTTCCGTAGCGGCTGGTAGTATTCCGTAGGGGTCTGTAGGGTTCCGTAGGCACCTGCAGTGTTCTGTAGGAGCCCATAGGGTTTTAGTGAGGTTCCGTTGTGTTGCTAAGGGTCTTGTAGAGTGCTGTCGGGTCCTGGAGTATTCTGTAGGGTTCCAGAGGGGCTCGTAGGGTTCCGTTGAAATCTGTAGGCTTCCCTAGGGGCCCGTGGAGTCCCGTAGATTTCCGTAGGGGCCTGTAGGGTTGTGTAAGTGCCCGCAGGGGTTGGTAGGAGCTTGTAGGGTGCCATAAGTTTCCAGAGGGTTGTGTAGGGTTCCGTAGGGGCCTGTGGTGTTCCCTAGGGGCCTATAGAGTCTCGTACCGTTCCGTAGGGGCCTGTGGTGTTCCCTAGGGGCCTGTAGAGTCTCGTACGGTTCCGTAGGGGCCTGTAGTGTTCCCTAGGGGCCTCTAGAGTCTCGTACAGTTCCGTAGGGTCCTGTAGGTTTCCATAAGCGCCCGCAGAGGTCTGAAGGGGCCCGTACTGTTCCGTAAGGATCCATAGGGCTCCGTAGAGCTTCGTAGGTTCCCTAGAGGCCTGTAGAGTACCGCAGGAGCCAGTAGTGTTCTGTAGGGGCCCGTAGGGTTCCTTCCATAGGGGCTGGCAGTGTTCCGTAGGGTCCTCTAGGGTTGAGTAAGTGCCCGCAGGAGTCTGTAGGAATCCGTGGGATTCTGTAAGGCTCTGGAGGGTTCTGCAGGGTTCCGTAGGGGCCCGTAGAGTTCCGTAGTGGCTGGTAACGTTCCGTAGGGCCCTGTACCGTTCCGTAACTGCCTGCAAGGGTCTTTAGGCTTCCGTAGGGGCTGGTAGGGTTCCATAAAGTTCCGTGGGTTCCTGCAGAGTTCTGCAAGTGCCCGCAAGGGCCTGTAGGGGCGCACAGTGTTTCTGTCAGGTTCCGTAGAGTTCCGTAGGGGCCATAGGTTTCCGTAGCGGCTGGTAGTATTCCGTAGGGGTCTGTAGGGTTCCGTAGGCACCTGCAGTGTTCTGTAGGAGCCCATAGGGTTTTAGTGAGGTTCCGTTGTGTTGCTAAGGGTCTTGTAGAGTGCTGTCGGGTCCTGGAGTATTCTGTAGGGTTCCAGAGGGGCTGGTAGGGTTCCGTCGAAATCTGTAGGCTTCCCTAGGGGCCCATAGAGTCCCGTAGATTTCCGTAGGGGCCTGTAGGGTTGTGTAAGTGCGCGCAGGGGTTGGTAGGAGCTTGTAGGGTGCCATAAGTTTCCAGAGGGTTGTGTAGGGTTCCGTAGGGGCCTGTGGTGTTCCCTAGGGGCCTATAGAGTCTCGTACCGTTCCGTAGGGGCCTGTGGTGTTCCCTAGGGGCTTGTAGAGTCTCGTACAGTTCCGTAGGGGCCTGTAGTGTTCCCTAGGGGCCTCTAGAGTCTCGTACAGTTCCGTAGGGTCCTGTAGGTTTCCATAAGCGCCCGCAGAGGTCTGAAGGGGCCCGTACTGTTCCATAAGGATCCATAGGGCTCCGTAGAGCTTCGTAGGTTCCCTAGAGGGCTGTAGAGTACTGCAGGAGCCAGTAGTGTTCTGTAGGGGCCCGTAGGGTTCCTTCCGTAGGGGCTGGCAGTGTTCCGTAGGGGCCTGTAGGGTTGTGTAAGTGCCTGCAGGAGTCTGTAGGAATCCGTGGGATTCTGTAAGGTTCTGGAGGGTTCTGCAGGGTTCCCTAGGGGCCCGTAGAGTTCCGTAGTGGCTGGTAAAGTTCCGTAGGGCCCTGTACCGTTCCGTAACTGCCTGCAAGGATCTTTAGGCTTCCGTAGGGGCTGGTAGGGTTCCATAAAGTTCCGTGGGTTCCTGCAGAGTTCTGCAAGTGCCCGCAAGTGCCTGTAGGGGCCCACAGTGTTTCTGTCAGGTTCCGTAGAGTTCCGTAGGGGCCATAGGTTTCCGTAGCGGCTGGTAGTATTCCGTAGGGGTCTGTAGGGTTCCATAGGCACCTGCAGTGTTCTGTAGGAGCCCATAGGGTTTTAGTGAGGTTCCGTTGTGTTGCTAAGGGTCTTGTAGAGTGCTGTCGGGTCCTGGAGTATTCTGCAGGGTTCCAGAGGGGCTCGTAGGGTTCTGTCGAAATCTGTAGGCTTCCCTAGGGGCCCGTGGAGTCCCGTAGATTTCCGTAGGGGCCTGTAGGGTTGTGTAAGTGCGCGCAGGGGTTGGTAGGAGCTTGTAGGGTGCCATAAGTTTCCAGAGGGTAGTGTAGGGTTCCGTAGGGGCCTGTAGTGTTCCCTAGGGGCCTATAGAGTCTCGTACCGTTCCGTAGGGGCCTGTGGTGTTCCCTAGGGGCTTGTAGAGTATCGTACTGTTCCGTAGGGGCCTGTGGTGTTCCCTAGGGGCCTGTAGAGTCTTGTACAGTTCCGTAGGGTCCTGTAGGTTTCCATAAGCGCCCGCAGAGGTCTGAAGGGGCCCGTCCTGTTCCGTAAGGATCCATAGGGCTCTGTAGAGAGTCATAGGTTCCCTAGAAGCCTGTAGAGTACCGCAGGAGCCAGTAGTGTTCTGTAGGGGCCCGTAGGGTTCCTTCCATATGGGTTGGCAGTGTTCCATAGGGTCCTCTAGGGTTGAGTAAGTGCCCGCAGGAGTCTGTAGGAATCCGTGGGATTCTGTAAGGTTCTGGAGGGTTCTGCAGGGTTCCGTAGGGGCCCGTAGAGTTCCGTAGTGGCTGGTAAAGTTCCGTAGGGCCCTGTGGGGTTCTGTATGGACCTGTAGGGTTCCGTAGGGGCCTGTAGGGTTCTGTAAGTGCCCGCAGGTGTCTGTAGGGTTCCGTAGGGGCCTGCAGGGTTTCGTAGGCACCTGCAGTGTTCTGTAGGAGCCCATAGGGTTTTAGTGAGGTTCCGTTGTGTTGCTAAGGGTCTTGTAGAGTGCTGTCGGGTCCTGGAGTATTCTGTAGGGTTCCAGAGGGGCTCGTAGGGTTCCGTCGAAATCTGTAGGCTTCCCTAGGGGCCCATAGAGTCCCGTAGATTTCCGTAGGGGCCTGTAGGGTTGTGTAAGTGCCCGCAGGGGTTGGTAGGAGCTTGTAGGGTGCCATAAGTTTCCAGAGGGTTGTGTAGGGTTCCGTAGGGGCCTGTGGTGTTCCCTAGGGGCCTGTAGAGTCTCGTACAGTTCCGTAGGGTCCTGTAGGTTTCCATAAGCGCCCGCAGAGGTCTGAAGGGGCCCGTCCTGTTCCGTAAGGATCCACAGGGCTCCATAGAGCTTCGTAGGTTTCCTAGAGGCCTGTAGAGTACCGCAGGAGCCAGTAGTGTTCTGTAGGGGCCCGTAGGGTTCCTTCTATAGGGGCTGGCAGTGTTCCGTAGGGTCCTCTAGGGTTGAGTAAGTGCCCGCAGGAGTCTGTAGGAATCCGTGGGATTCTGTAAGGTTCTGGAGGGTTCTGCAGGGTTCTGTAGGGGCCCGTAGAGTTCCGTAATGGCTGGTAAAGTTTTGTTGGGCCCTGTGGGGTTCTGTATGGACCTGTAGGGTTCTGTAGGGGCCTGCAGGGTTCTGTAAGTGCCCGCAAGTGTCTGTAGGGTTCCGTAGGGTTCTGTAGGGTTCCGTAGCGGCCTGCAGTGTTCTGTAAGAGCCCATAGGGTTTTAGTGAGGTTCTGTTGTGTTGCTAAGGGTCTTGTAGAGTGCTGTCGGGTCCTGGAGTATTCTGTAGGGTTCCAGAGTGGCTCGTAGGGTTCCGTTGAAATCTGTAGGCTTCCTAGGGGCCCGTGGAGTCCCGTAGATTTCCGTAGGGGCCTGTAGGGTTATGTAAGTGCCCGCAGGGGTTGGTAGGAGCTTGTAGGGTGCCATAAGTTTCCAGAGGGTTGTGTAGGGTTCCGTAGGGGCCTGTGGTATTCCCTAGGGGCCTGTAGAGTCCTGTACGGTTCCGTAGGGGCCTGTGGTGTTCCCTAGGGGCCTGTAGAGTCTCGTACGGTTCCGTAGGGGCCTGTAGTGTTCCCTAGGGGCCTCTAGAGTCTCGTACAGTTCCGTAGGGTCCTGTAGGTTTCCATAAGCGCCCGCAGAGGTCTGAAGGGGCCCGTACTGTTCCGTAAGGATCCATAGGGTTCCGTAGAGCTTCGTAGGTTCCCTAGAGGCCTGTAGAGTACCGCAGGAGCCAGTAGTGTTCTGTAGGGGCCCGTAGGGTTCCTTCCATAGGGGCTGGCAGTGTTCCGTAGGGTCCTCTAGGGTTGAGTAAGTGCCCGCAGGAGTCTGTAGGAATCCGTGGGATTCTGTAAGGTTCTGGAGGGTTCTGCAGGGTTCCGTAGGGGCCCGTAGAGTTCCGTAGTGGCTGGTAAAGTTCCCTAGGGCCCTGTACCGTTCCGTAACTGCCTGCAAGGGTCTTTAGGCTTCCGTAGGGGCTGGTAGGGTTCCATAAAGTTCCGTGGGTTCCTGCAGAGTTCTGCAAGTGCCCGCAAGGGCCTGTAGGGGCGCACAGTGTTTCTGTCTGGTTCCGTAGAGTTCCGTAGGGGCCATAGGTTTCCGTAGCGGCTGGTAGTATTCCGTAGGGGTCTGTAGGGTTCCGTAGGCACCTGCAGTGTTCTGTAGGAGCCCATAGGGTTTTAGTGAGGTTCCGTTGTGTTGCTAAGGGTCTTGTAGAGTGCTGTCGGGTCCTGGAGTATTCTGTAGGGTTCCAGAGGGGCTCGTAGGGTTCCGTCGAAATCTGTAGGCTTCCCTAGGGGCCCGTGGAGTCCCGTAGATTTCCGTAGGGGCCTGTAGGGTTGTGTAAGTGCCCGCAGGGGTTGGTAGGAGCTTGTAGGGTGCCATAAGTTTCCAGAGGGTTGTGTAGGGTTCCGTAGGGGCCTGTGGTGTTCCCTAGGGGCCTGTAGAATCTCGTACGGTTCTGTAGGGGCCTGTGCTGTTCCCTAGGGGCCTGTAGAGTCTCGTACGGTTCCGTAGGGGCCTGTAGTGTTCCCTAGGGGCCTCTAGAGTCTCGTACAGTTCCGTAGTGTCCTGTAGGTTTCCATAAGCGCCCGCAGAGGTCTGAAGGGACCCGTACTGTTCCATAAGGATCCATAGGGCTCCGTAGAGCTTCGTAGGTTCCCTAGAGGGCTGTAGAGTACCGCAGGAGCCAGTAGTGTTCTGTAGGGGCCCGTAAGGTTCCTTCCGTAGGGGCTGGCAGTGTTCCGTAGGGGCCTGTAGGGTTGTGTAAGTGCCCGCAGCAGTCTGTAGGAGTCTGTGGGATTCTGTAAGGTTCTGGAGGGTTCTGCAGGGTTCTGTAGGGGCCCGTAGAGTTCCGTAGTGGCTGGTAAAGTTCCTTAGGGCCCTGTGGGGTTCTGTATGGACCTGTAGGGTTCTGTAGGGGCCTGCAGGGTTCTGTAAGTGCCTGTAAGTATCTGTAGGGTTCCGTAGGGGTCTGTAGGGTTCCGTAGGCGCCTGCAGTGTTCTGTAGGAGCCCATAGGGTTTTAGTGAGGTTCCGTTGTGTTGCTAAGGGTCTTGTAGAGTGCTGTCGGGTCCTGGAGTATTCTGTAGGGTTCCAGAGGGGCTCGTAGGGTTCCGCTGAAATCTGTAGGCTTCCCTAGGGGCCCGTGGAGTCCCGTAGATTTCCGTAGGGGCCTGTAGGGTTGTGTAAGTGCCCGCAGGGGTTGGTAGGAGCTTGTAGGGTGCCATAAGTTTCCAGAGGGTTGTGTAGGGTTCCGTAGGGGCCTGTGGTGTTCCCTAGGGGCCTGTAGAGTCTCGTACAGTTCCGTAGGGTCCTGTAGGTTTCCATAAGCGCCCGCAGAGGTCTGAAGGGGCCCGTACTGTTCCGTAAGGATCCATAGGGCTCCGTAGAGCTTCGTAGGTTCCCTAGAGGCCTGTAGAGTACTGCAGGAGCCAGTAGTGTTCTGTAGGGGCCCGTAGGGTTCCTTCCATAGGGGCTGGCAGTGTTCCGTAGGGTCCTCTAGGGTTGAGTAAGTGCCCGCAGGAGTCTGTCGGAATCCGTGGGATTCTGTAAGGTTCTGGAGGGTTCTGCAGGGTTCCGTAGGGGCCCGTAGAGTTCCGTAGTGGCTGGTAAAGTTCCCTAGGGCCCTGTACCGTTCCGTAACTGCCTGCAAGGGTCTTTAGGCTTCCGTAGGGGCTGGTAGGGTTCCATAAAGTTCCGTGGGTTCCTGCAGAGTTCTGCAAGTGCCCGCAAGGGCCTGTAGGGGCCCACAGTGTTTCTGCCAGGTTCCGTAGAGTTCCGTAGGGGCCATAGGTTTCCGTAGCGGCTGGTAGTATTCCGTAGGGGTCTGTAGGGTTCCGTAGGCACCTGCAGTGTTCTGTAGGAGCCCATAGGGTTTTAGTGAGGTTCCGTTGTGTTGCTAAGGGTCTTGTAGAGTGCTGTCGGGTCCTGGAGTATTCTGTAGGGTTCCAGAGGGGCTCGTAGGGTTCCGTCAAAATCTGTAGGGTTCCCTAGGGGCCCGTAGATTTCCGTAGGGGCCTGTAGGGTTGTGTAAGTGCCCGCAGGGGTTGGTAGGAGCTTGTAGGGTGCCATAAGTTTCCAGAGGGTTGTGTAGGGTTCCGTAGGGGCCTGTGGTGTTCCCTAGGGGCCTGTAGAGTCTCGTACAGTTCCGTAGGGTCCTGTAGGTTTCCATAAGCGCCCGCAGAGGTCTGAAGGGACCCGTACTGTTCCGTAAGGATCCACAGGGCTCCGTAGAGCTTCGTAGGTTCCCTAGAGGCCTGTAGAGTACTGCAGGAGCCAGTAGTGTTCTGTAGGGGCCCGTAGGGTTCCTTCCATAGGGGCTGGCAGTGTTCCGTAGGGTCCTCTAGGGTTGAGTAAGTGCCCGCAGGAGTCTGTCGGAATCCGTGGGATTCTGTAAGGTTCTGGAGGGTTCTGCAGGGTTCCGTAGGGGCCCGTAGAGTTCCGTAGTGGCTGGTAAAGTTCCCTAGGGCCCTGTACCGTTCCGTAACTGCCTGCAAGGGTCTTTAGGCTTCCGTAGGGGCTGGTAGGGTTCCATAAAGTTCCGTGGGTTCCTGCAGAGTTCTGCAAGTGCCCGCAAGGGCCTGTAGGGGTGCACAGTGTTTCTGTCAGGTTCCGTAGAGTTCCGTAGGGGCCATAGGTTTCCGTAGCGGCTGGTAGTATTCCGTAGGGGTCTGTAGGGTTCCGTAGGCACCTGCAGTGTTCTGTAAGAGCCCATAGGGTTTTAGTGAGGTTCCGTTGTGTTGCTAAGGGTCTTGTAGAGTGCTGTCGGGTCCTGGAGTATTCTGTAGGGTTCCAGAGGGGCTCGTAGGGTTCTGTCGAAATCTGTAGGCTTCCCTAGGGGCCCGTGGAGTCCCGTAGATTTCCGTAGGGACCTGTAGGGTTGTGTAAGTGCCCGCAGGGGTTTGGTAGGAGCTTGTAGGGTGCCATAAGTTTCCAGAGGGTTGTGTAGGGTTCCGTAGGGGCCTGTGGTGTTCCCTAGGGGCCTGTAGAGTCTCGTACGGTTCCGTAGGGGCCTGTAGTGTTCCCTAGGGGCCTGTAGAGTCTCGTACCGTTCCGTAGGGGCCTGTAGTGTTCCCTAGGGGCCTGTAGAGTCTTGTACAGTTCCGTAGGGTCCTGTAGGTTTCCATAAGCGCCCGCAGAGGTCTGAAGGGGCCCTTCCTGTTCCGTAAGGATCCACAGGGCTCTGTAGAGAGTCATAGGTTCCCTAGAAGCCTGTAGAGTACCGCAGGAGCCAGTAGTGTTCTGTAGGGGCCCGTAGGGTTCCTTCTATAGGGGCTGGCAGTGTTCCGTAGGGTCCTCTAGGGTTGAGTAAGTGCCCGCAGGAGTCTGTAGGAATCCGTGGGATTCTGTAAGGTTCTGGAGGGTTCTGCAGGGTTCTGTAGGGGCCCGTAGAGTTCCGTAATGGCTGGTAAAGTTTTGTTGGGCCCTGTGGGTTTCTGTATGGACCTGTAGGGTTCTGTAGGGGCCTGCAGGGTTCTGTAAGTGCCCGCAAGTGTCTGTAGGGTTCCGTAGGTTCTGTAGGGTTCCGTAGGGGCCTGCAGTGTTCTGTAAGAGCCCATAGGGTTTTAGTGAGGTTCTGTTGTGTTGCTAAGGGTCTTGTAGAGTGCTGTCGGGTCCTGGAGTATTCTGTAGGGTTCCAGAGTGGCTCGTAGGGTTCCGTTGAAATCTGTAGGCTTCCTAGGGGCCCGTGGAGTCCCGTAGATTTCCGTAGGGGCCTGTAGGGTTATGTAAGTGCCCGCAGGGGTTGGTAGGAGCTTGTAGGGTGCCATAAGTTTCCAGAGGGTTGTGTAGGGTTCCGTAGGGGCCTGTGGTATTCCCTAGGGGCCTGTAGAGTCCTGTACGGTTCCGTAGGGGCCTGTGGTGTTCCCTAGGGGCCTGTAGAGTCTCGTACGGTTCCGTAGGGGCCTGTAGTGTTCCCTAGGGGCCTCTAGAGTCTCGTACAGTTCCGTAGGGTCCTGTAGGTTTCCATAAGCGCCCGCAGAGGTCTGAAGGGGCCCGTACTGTTCCGTAAGGATCCATAGGGTTCCGTAGAGCTTCGTAGGTTCCCTAGAGGCCTGTAGAGTACCGCAGGAGCCAGTAGTGTTCTGTAGGGGCCCGTAAGGTTCCTTCCGTAGGGGCTGGCAGTGTTCCGTAGGGGCCTGTAGGGTTGTGTAAGTGCCCGCAGCAGTCTGTAGGAGTCTGTGGGATTCTGTAAGGTTCTGGAGGGTTCTGCAGGGTTCTGTAGGGGCCCGTAGAGTTCCGTAGTGGCTGGTAAAGTTCCTTAGGGCCCTGTGGGGTTCTGTATGGACCTGTAGGGTTCTGTAGGGGCCTGCAGGGTTCTGTAAGTGCCTGTAAGTATCTGTAGGGTTCCGTAGGGGTCTGTAGGGTTCCGTAGGCGCCTGCAGTGTTCTGTAGGAGCCCATAGGGTTTTAGTGAGGTTCCGTTGTGTTGCTAAGGGTCTTGTAGAGTGCTGTCGGGTCCTGGAGTATTCTGTAGGGTTCCAGAGGGGCTCGTAGGGTTCCGCTGAAATCTGTAGGCTTCCCTAGGGGCCCGTGGAGTCCCGTAGATTTCCATAGGGGCCTGTAGGGTTGTGTAAGTGCCCGCAGGGGTTGGTAGGAGCTTGTAGGGTGCCATAAGTTTCCAGAGGGTTGTGTAGGGTTCCGTAGGGGCCTGTGGTGTTCCCTAGGGGCCTGTAGAGTCTCGTACAGTTCCGTAGGGTCCTGTAGGTTTCCATAAGCGCCCGCAGAGGTCTGAAGGGGCCCGTACTGTTCCGTAAGGATCCATAGGGCTCCGTAGAGCTTCGTAGGTTCCCTAGAGGCCTGTAGAGTACTGCAGGAGCCAGTAGTGTTCTGTAGGGGCCCGTAGGGTTCCTTCCATAGGGGCTGGCAGTGTTCCGTAGGGTCCTCTAGGGTTGAGTAAGTGCCCGCAGGAGTCTGTAGGAATCCGTGGGATTCTGTAAGGTTCCGGAGGGTTCTGCAGGGTTCCGTAGGGGCCCGTAGAGTTCCGTAGTGGCTGGTAAAGTTCCGAAGGGCCCTGTACCGTTCCGTAACTGCCTGCAAGGGTCTTTAGGCTTCCGTAGGGGCTGGTAGGGTTCCATAAAGTTCCGTGGGTTCCTGCAGAGTTCTGCAAGTGCCCGCAAGGGCCTGTAGGGGCGCACAGTGTTTCTGTCAGGTTCCGTAGAGTTCCGTAGGGGCCATAGGTTTCCGTAGCGGCTGGTAGTATTCCGTAGGGGTCTGTAGGGTTCCGTAGGCACCTGCAGTGTTCTGTAGGAGCCCATAGGGTTTTAGTGAGGTTCCGTTGTGTTGCTAAGGGTCTTGTAGAGTGCTGTCGGGTCCTGGAGTATTCTGTAGGGTTCCAGAGGGGCTCGTAGGGTTCTGTCGAAATCTGTAGGCTTCCCTAGGGGCCCGTGGAGTCCCGTAGATTTCCGTAGGGACCTGTAGGGTTGTGTAAGTGCCCGCAGGGGTTGGTAGGAGGTTGTAGGGTGCCATAAGTTTCCAGAGGGTTGTGTAGGGTTCCGTAGGGGCCTGTGGTGTTCCCTAGGGGCCTCTAGAGTCTTGTACAGTTCCGTAGGGTCCTGTAGGTTTCCATAAGCGCCCGCAGAGGTCTGAAGGGGCCCGTCCTGTTCCGTAAGGATCCATAGGGCTCTGTAGAGAGTCATAGGTTCCCTAGAAGCCTGTAGAGTACCGCAGGAGCCAGTAGTGTTCTGTAGGGGCCCGTAGGGTTCCTTCCATATGGGTTGGCAGTGTTCCATAGGGTCCTCTAGGGTTGAGTAAGTGCCCGCAGGAGTCTGTAGGAATCCGTGGGATTCTGTAAGGTTCTGGAGGGTTCTGCAGGGTTCCGTAGGGGCCCGTAGAGTTCCGTAGTGGCTGGTAAAGTTCCGTAGGGCCCTGTACCGTTCCGTAACTGCCTGCAAGGATCTTTAGGCTTCCGTAGGGGCTGGTAGGGTTCCATAAAGTTCCGTGGGTTCCTGCAGAGTTCTGCAAGTGCCCGCAATGGGCCTGTGGGAGACCACAGTGTTTCTATCATGTTCCGTAGAGTTCCGTAGGGGCCATAGGTTTCCGTAGCGGCTAGTATTATTCCGTAGGGGTCTGTAGGGTTCCGTAGGCACCTGCAGTGTTCTGTAGGAGCCCATAGGGTTTTAGTGAGGTTCTGTTGTGTCGCTAAGGGTCTTGTAGAGTGCTGTCGGGTCCTGGAGTATTCTGTAGGGTTCCAGAGAAGCTCGTAGGGTTCCGTCGAAATCTGTAGGCTTCCCTAGGGGCCCATAGAGTCCCGTAGGGACCTGTAGGGTTGTGTAAGTGTCCGCAGGGGTTGGTAGGAGCTTGTAGGTTGCCATAAGTTTCCGGAGGGTTGTGTAGGGTTCCGTAGGGGCCTGTGGTGTTCCCTAGGGGCCTCTAGAGTCTCGTACGGTTCCGTAGGGGCCTGTGGTGTTCCCTAGGGTCCTGTAGAGTCTCGTACAGTTCCGTAGGGTCCTGTAGGTTTCCATAAGCGCCCGCAGAGGTCTGAAGGGGCCCGTCCTGTTCCGTAAGGATCCACAGGGGTCCATAGAGCTTCGTA
This sequence comes from Numenius arquata, assembly GCF_964106895.1. NCBI lineage: Eukaryota > Metazoa > Chordata > Aves > Charadriiformes > Scolopacidae > Numenius > Numenius arquata. Next base: position 241,402 of record NW_027415492.1, read on the forward strand.
GGTTTCCTAGAGGCCTGTAGAGTACCGCAGGAGCCAGTAGTGTTCTGTAGGGGCCCGTAGGGTTCCTTCCATAGGGGCTGGCAGTGTTCAGTAGGGGCCTCTAGGATTGTGTAAGTGCCCGCAGGAGTCTGTAGGAGTCTGTGGGATTCTGTAAGGTTCTGGAGGGTTCTGCAGGGTTCCGTAGGGGCCCGTAGAGTTCCGTAGTGGCTGGTAAAGTTCCCTAGGGCCCTGTGGGGTTCTGTATGGACCTGTAGGGTTCCGTAGGGGCCTGCAGGGTTCTGTAAGTGCCCGCAGGTGTCTGCAGGGTTCCGTAGGGGCCTGCAGGGTTTCGTAGGCACCTGCAGTGTTCTGTAGGAGCCCATAGGGTTTTAGTGAGGTTCCGTTGTGTTGCTAAGGGTCTTGTAGAGTGCTGTCGGGTCCTGGAGTATTCTGTAGGGTTCCAGAGGGGCTCGTAGGGTTCCGTCAAAATCTGTAGGGTTCCCTAGGGGCCCATAGAGTCCCGTAGATTTCCGTAGGGGCCTGTAGGGTTGTGTAAGTGCCCGCAGGGGTTGGTAGGAGCTTGTAGGGTGCCATAAGTTTCCAGAGGGTTGTGTAGGGTTCCGTAGGGGCCTGTGGTGTTCCCTAGGGGCCTGTAGAGTCTCGTACAGTTCCGTAGGGTCCTGTAGGTTTCCATAAGCGCCCGCAGAGGTCTGAAGGGACCCGTACTGTTCCGTAAGGATCCATAGGGCTCCGTAGAGCTTCGTAGGTTCCCTAGAGGCCTGTAGAGTACTGCAGGAGCCAGTAGTGTTCTGTAGGGGCCCGTAGGGTTCCTTCCATAGGGGCTGGCAGTGTTCCGTAGGGTCCTCTAGGGTTGAGTAAGTGCCCGCAGGAGTCTGTCGGAATCCGTGGGATTCTGTAAGGTTCTGGAGGGTTCTGCAGGGTTCCGTAGGGGCCCGTAGAGTTCCGTAGTGGCTGGTAAAGTTCCCTAGGGCCCTGTACCGTTCCGTAACTGCCTGCAAGGGTCTTTAGGCTTCCGTAGGGGCTGGTAGGGTTCCATAAAGTTCCGTGGGTTCCTGCAGAGTTCTGCAAGTGCCCGCAAGGGCCTGTAGGGGTGCACAGTGTTTCTGTCAGGTTCCGTAGAGTTCCGTAGGGGCCATAGGTTTCCGTAGCGGCTGGTAGTATTCCGTAGGGGTCTGTAGGGTTCCGTAGGCACCTGCAGTGTTCTGTAAGAGCCCATAGGGTTTTAGTGAGGTTCCGTTGTGTTGCTAAGGGTCTTGTAGAGTGCTGTCGGGTCCTGGAGTATTCTGTAGGGTTCCAGAGGGGCTCGTAGGGTTCTGTCGAAATCTGTAGGCTTCCCTAGGGGCCCGTGGAGTCCCGTAGATTTCCGTAGGGACCTGTAGGGTTGTGTAAGTGCCCGCGGGGTTTGGTATGAGCTTGTAGGGTGCCATAAGTTTCCAGAGGGTTGTGTAGGGTTCCGTAGGGGCCTGTGGTGTTCACTAGGGGCCTGTAGAGTCTCGTACAGTTCCGTAGGGTCCTGTAGGTTTCCATAAGCGCCCGCAGAGGTCTGAAGGGGCCCGTCCTGTTCCGTAAGGATCCACAGGGCTCTGTAGAGAGTCATAGGTTCCCTAGAAGCCTGTAGAGTACCGCAGGAGCCAGTAGTGTTCTGTAGGGGCCCGTAAGGTTCCTTCCATAGGGGCTGGCAGTGTTCCGTAGGGTCCTCTAGGATTGTGTAAGTGCCCGCAGGAGTCTGTAGGAGTCTGTGGGATTCTGTAAGGTTCTGGAGGGTTCTGCAGGGTTCCGTAGTGGCCCGTAGAGTTCCGTAGTGGCTGGTAAAGTTCCGTAGGGCCCTGTGGGGTTCTGTATGGACCTGTAGGGTTCCGTAGGGGCCTGAAGGGTTCTGTAAGTGCCCGCAGGTGTCTGTAGGGTTCCGTAGGGGCCTGCAGGGTTTCGTAGGCACCTGCAGTGTTCTGTAGGAGCCCATAGGGTTTTAGTGAGGTTCCGTTGTGTTGCTAAGGGTCTTGTAGAGTGCTGTCGGGTCCTGGAGTATTCTGTAGGGTTCCAGAAGGGCTTGTAGGGTTCCGTCAAAATCTGTAGGCTTCCCTAGGGGCCCGTGGAGTCCCGTAGATTTCCGTAGGGACCTGTAGGGTTGTGTAAGTGCCCGCAGGGGTTGGTAGGAGCTTGTAGGGTGCCATAAGTTTCCAGAGGGTTGTGTAGGGTTCCGTAGGGGCCTGTGGTGTTCCCTAGGGGCCTGTAGAGTCTCGTACGGTTCCGTAGGGGCCTGTGGTGTTCCCTAGGGGCCTGTAGAGTCTCGTACAGTTCCGTAGGGTCCTGTAGGTTTCCATAAGCGCCCGCAGAGGTCTGAAGGGGCCCGTCCTGTTCCGTAAGGATCCACAGGGCTCCATAGAGCTTCGTAGGTTTCCTAGAGGCCTGTAGAGTACCGCAGGAGCCAGTAGTGTTCTGTAGGGGCCCGTAGGGTTCCTTCCATAGGGGCTGGCAGTGTTCCGTAGGGTCCTCTAGGATTGTGTAAGTGCCCGCAGGAGTCTGTAGGAGTCTGTGGGATTCTGTAAGGTTCTGGAGGGTTCTGCAGGGTTCCGTAGGGGCCCGTAGAGTTCCGTAGTGGCTGGTAAAGTTCCCTAGGGCCCTGTGGGGTTCTGTATGGACCTGTAGGGTTCCGTAGGGGCCTGCAGGGTTCTGTAAGTGCCCGCAGGTGTCTGTAGGGTTCCGTAGGGGCCTGCAGGGTTTCGTAGGCACCTGCAGTGTTCTGTAGGAGCCCATAGGGTTTTAGTGAGGTTCCGTTGTGTTGCTAAGGGTCTTGTAGAGTGCTGTCGGGTCCTGGAGTATTCTGTAGGGTTCCAGAGGGGCTCGTAGGGTTCCGTCGAAATCTGTAGGCTTCCCTAGGGGCCCGTGGAGTCCCGTAGATTTCCGTAGGGACCTGTAGGGTTGTGTAAGTGCCCGCAGGGGTTTGGTAGGAGCTTGTAGGGTGCCATAAGTTTCCAGAGGGTTGTGTAGGGTTCCGTAGGGGCCTGTGGTGTTCCCTAGGGGCCTGTAGAGTCTCGTACGGTTCCGTAGGGGCCTGTAGTGTTCCCTAGGGGCCTGTAGAGTCTCGTACCGTTCCGTAGGGGCCTGTAGTGTTCCCTAGGGGCCTGTAGAGTCTTGTACAGTTCCGTAGGGTCCTGTAGGTTTCCATAAGCGCCTGCAGAGGTCTGAAGGGGCCCTTCCTGTTCCGTAAGGATCCACAGGGCTCTGTAGAGAGTCATAGGTTCCCTAGAAGCCTGTAGAGTACCGCAGGAGCCAGTAGTGTTCTGTAGGGGCCCGTAGGGTTCCTTCTATAGGGGCTGGCAGTGTTCCGTAGGGTCCTCTAGGGTTGAGTAAGTGCCCGCAGGAGTCTGTAGGAATCCGTGGGATTCTGTAAGGTTCTGGAGGGTTCTGCAGGGTTCTGTAGGGGCCCGTAGAGTTCCGTAATGGCTGGTAAAGTTTTGTTGGGCCCTGTGGGTTTCTGTATGGACCTGTAGGGTTCTGTAGGGGCCTGCAGGGTTCTGTAAGTGCCCGCAAGTGTCTGTAGGGTTCCGTAGGGTTCTGTAGGGTTCCGTAGGGGCCTGCAGTGTTCTGTAAGAGCCCATAGGGTTTTAGTGAGGTTCTGTTGTGTTGCTAAGGGTCTTGTAGAGTGCTGTCGGGTCCTGGAGTATTCTGTAGGGTTCCAGAGTGGCTCGTAGGGTTCCGTTGAAATCTGTAGGCTTCCTAGGGGCCCGTGGAGTCCCGTAGATTTCCGTAGGGGCCTGTAGGGTTATGTAAGTGCCCGCAGGGGTTGGTAGGAGCTTGTAGGGTGCCATAAGTTTCCAGAGGGTTGTGTAGGGTTCCGTAGGGGCCTGTGGTATTCCCTAGGGGCCTGTAGAGTCCTGTACGGTTCCGTAGGGGCCTGTGGTGTTCCCTAGGGGCCTGTAGAGTCTCGTACGGTTCCGTAGGGGCCTGTAGTGTTCCCTAGGGGCCTCTAGAGTCTCGTACAGTTCCGTAGGGTCCTGTAGGTTTCCATAAGCGCCCGCAGAGGTCTGAAGGGGCCCGTACTGTTCCGTAAGGATCCATAGGGTTCCGTAGAGCTTCGTAGGTTCCCTAGAGGCCTGTAGAGTACCGCAGGAGCCAGTAGTGTTCTGTAGGGGCCCGTAAGGTTCCTTCCGTAGGGGCTGGCAGTGTTCCGTAGGGGCCTGTAGGGTTGTGTAAGTGCCCGCAGCAGTCTGTAGGAGTCTGTGGGATTCTGTAAGGTTCTGGAGGGTTCTGCAGGGTTCTGTAGGGGCCCGTAGAGTTCCGTAGTGGCTGGTAAAGTTCCTTAGGGCCCTGTGGGGTTCTGTATGGACCTGTAGGGTTCTGTAGGGGCCTGCAGGGTTCTGTAAGTGCCTGTAAGTATCTGTAGGGTTCCGTAGGGGTCTGTAGGGTTCCGTAGGCGCCTGCAGTGTTCTGTAGGAGCCCATAGGGTTTTAGTGAGGTTCCGTTGTGTTGCTAAGGGTCTTGTAGAGTGCTGTCGGGTCCTGGAGTATTCTGTAGGGTTCCAGAGGGGCTCGTAGGGTTCCGCTGAAATCTGTAGGCTTCCCTAGGGGCCCGTGGAGTCCCGTAGATTTCCGTAGGGGCCTGTAGGGTTGTGTAAGTGCCCGCAGGGGTTGGTAGGAGCTTGTAGGGTGCCATAAGTTTCCAGAGGGTTGTGTAGGGTTCCGTAGGGGCCTGTGGTGTTCCCTAGGGGCCTGTAGAGTCTCGTACAGTTCCGTAGGGTCCTGTAGGTTTCCATAAGCGCCCGCAGAGGTCTGAAGGGGCCCGTACTGTTCCGTAAGGATCCATAGGGCTCCGTAGAGCTTCGTAGGTTCCCTAGAGGCCTGTAGAGTACTGCAGGAGCCAGTAGTGTTCTGTAGGGGCCCGTAGGGTTCCTTCCATAGGGGCTGGCAGTGTTCCGTAGGGTCCTCTAGGGTTGAGTAAGTGCCCGCAGGAGTCTGTAGGAATCCGTGGGATTCTGTAAGGTTCTGGAGGGTTCTGCAGGGTTCCGTAGGGGCCCGTAGAGTTCCGTAGTGGCTGGTAAAGTTCCCTAGGGCCCTGTACCGTTCCGTAACTGCCTGCAAGGGTCTTTAGGCTTCCGTAGGGGCTGGTAGGGTTCCATAAAGTTCCGTGGGTTCCTGCAGAGTTCTGCAAGTGCCCGCAAGGGCCTGTAGGGGCGCACAGTGTTTCTGTCAGGTTCCGTAGAGTTCCGTAGGGGCCATAGGTTTCCGTAGCGGCTGGTAGTATTCCGTAGGGGTCTGTAGGGTTCCGTAGGCACCTGCAGTGTTCTGTAGGAGCCCATAGGGTTTTAGTGAGGTTCCGTTGTGTTGCTAAGGGTCTTGTAGAGTGCTGTCGGGTCCTGGAGTATTCTGTAGGGTTCCAGAGGGGCTCGTAGGGTTCCGTCAAAATCTGTAGGGTTCCCTAGGGGCCCATAGAGTCCCGTAGGGACCTGTAGGGTTGTGTAAGTGCCCGCAGGGGTTGGTAGGAGGTTGTAGGGTGCCATAAGTTTCCAGAGGGTTGTGTAGGGTTCCGTAGGGGCCTGTGGTGTTCCCTAGGGGCCTGTAGAGTCTCGTACGGTTCTGTAGGGGCCTGTGGTGTTCCCTAGGGGCCTGTAGAGTCTCGTACGGTTCCGTAGGGGCCTGTAGTGTTCCCTAGGGGCCTCTAGAGTCTCGTACAGTTCCGTAGGGTCCTGTAGGTTTCCATAAGCGCCCGCAGAGGTCTGAAGGGGCCCGTACTGTTCCGTAAGGATCCATAGGGCTCCGTAGAGCTTCGTAGGTTCCCTAGAGGCCTGTAGAGTACCGCAGGAGCCAGTAGTGTTCTGTAGGGGCCCGTAGGGTTCCTTCCATAGGGGCTGGCAGTGTTCCGTAGGGGCCTGTAGGGTTGTGTAAGTGCCCGCAGCAGTCTGTAGGAGTCTGTGGGATTCTGTAAGGTTCTGGAGGGTTCTGCAGGGTTCCGTAGGGGCCCGTAGAGTTCCGTAGTGGCTGGTAAAGTTCCCTAGGGCCCTGTACCGTTCCGTAACTGCCTGCAAGGGTCTTTAGGCTTCCGTAGGGGCTGGTAGGGTTCCATAAAGTTCCGTGGGTTCCTGCAGAGTTCTGCAAGTGCCCGCAAGGGCCTGTAGGGGCGCACAGTGTTTCTGTCAGGTTCCGTAGAGTTCCGTAGGGGCCATAGGTTTCCGTAGCGGCTGGTAGTATTCCGTAGGGGTCTGTAGGGTTCCGTAGGCACCTGCAGTGTTCTGTAGGAGCCCATAGGGTTTTAGTGAGGTTCCGTTGTGTTGCTAAGGGTCTTGTAGAGTGCTGTCGGGTCCTGGAGTATTCTGTAGGGTTCCAGAGGGGCTCGTAGGGTTCTGTCGAAATCTGTAGGCTTCCCTAGGGGCCCGTGGAGTCCCGTAGATTTCCGTAGGGACCTGTAGGGTTGTGTAAGTGCCCGCAGGGGTTGGTAGGAGCTTGTAGGGTGCCATAAGTTTCCAGAGGGTTGTGTAGGGTTCCGTAGGGGCCTGTGGTGTTCCCTAGGGGCCTCTAGAGTCTTGTACAGTTCCGTAGGGTCCTGTAGGTTTCCATAAGCGCCCGCAGAGGTCTGAAGGGGCCCGTCCTGTTCCGTAAGGATCCATAGGGCTCTGTAGAGAGTCATAGGTTCCCTAGAAGCCTGTAGAGTACCGCAGGAGCCAGTAGTGTTCTGTAGGGGCCCGTAGGGTTCCTTCCATAGGGGCTGGCAGTGTTCCGTAGGGTCCTCTAGGGTTGAGTAAGTGCCCGCAGGAGTCTGTAGGAATCCGTGGGATTCTGTAAGGTTCTGGAGGGTTCTGCAGGGTTCCGTAGGGGCCCGTAGAGTTCCGTAGTGGCTGGTAAAGTTCCGTAGGGCCCTGTACCGTTCCGTAACTGCCTGCAAGGATCTTTAGGCTTCCGTAGGGGCTGGTAGGGTTCCATAAAGTTCCGTGGGTTCCTGCAGAGTTCTGCAAGTGCCCGCAATGGGCCTGTAGGGGACCACAGTGTTTCTATCATGTTCCGTAGAGTTCCGTAGGGGCCATAGGTTTCCGTAGCGGCTGGTATTATTCCGTAGGGGTCTGTAGGGTTCCGTAGGCACCTGCAGTGTTCTGTAGGAGCCCATAGGGTTTTAGTGAGGTTCTGTTGTGTCGCTAAGGGTCTTGTAGAGTGCTGTCGGGTCCTGGAGTATTCTGTAGGGTTCCAGAGAAGCTCGTAGGGTTCCGTCGAAATCTGTAGGCTTCCCTAGGGGCCCATAGAGTCCCGTAGATTTCCGTAGGGACCTGTAGGGTTGTGTAAGTGTCCGCAGGGGTTGGTAGGAGCTTGTAGGTTGCCATAAGTTTCCGGAGGGTTGTGTAGGGTTCCGTAGGGGCCTGTGGTGTTCCCTAGG